>NW_008609039.1:116435-127874 GCF_000691845.1 Merops nubicus
GCACTTCAAGCAGTACTGTACCTCTCAATTTATACATCTCTCCATTAGCAGAGTAGACAACCAACATGTGTGGCACTTCATCACTGGGCAATATTATAGCTCCAGCTAAAGACAAGGTTCCTCGTGGCTTCTGGTTCTTACTCTGTTCATTCACAAAATACTGGAGAATCCCCGTCTCAAAGTCCAGCACAAAGTACCTGTTCAAAAAAAATTGCACTGGTATATAGTATTTCTGTTAACAGTTTTTCATAAATTTTTCTTTTACTCAAAGAAGAGCAGAGATTGACTTTAAATCAAGATCATAAATAAACAGATGAGGTTAAGGTTGGCTTTGTAATAAATTTTATAAGGTGTTGTTATTTTGATCACTAGGTTTGGTTTTTCAAGGGCATGTGTGAGATATTCTTTTACTCATGTTTCTTTCAGATTAATGATGAAGTTTACAAGCAAGACATGAAAGCAAGAAAAGGAGTTTTTAACTGAGGAGGTCCCACAGAAGAATTATGAAACTGCTTCTTTGGGGCATTTTTTGCCTCTCCCTTTTCTTTCCCCATTTATAACCTTGAAAAACATGCTAATTCCACATAACCTCTCTTTTGAAAAGGTGACACTGTTTTTTCAGAGGGATGAGCATAATTTAAGATACCATGGTATTTTCATCTTTGTGGCAATATCTTAAATACAGATTTTGAGAGTAATTCTGAAAACTGACCAAGGGAACTGAACAATCAGTTCCAAATAAATAGGCAGGAAACATGAACACCCATTCATAAGAAAACAATTAGGAAAGAAAGAAGTCTAAATTCTATTTGGGCATTCTGTTAACAAATGCTAACAAGGAAAAAAAAAAAACCACACACCACATTTTTACTGCTTGATCATACATTTAAAAATCAGGAAATACTCAGACAGTGAAGATCCAGTAACCACAAAAATTAAAAAAAAGTATTTACAAACATAAGTCATTCCACAATAAGCCAACTGCTAGGCCTGCAAGATCATACAAACAAAAATAAACTAATTGCATTCCCCAAGTGCACTAAATGAAAGTGAGAATGTTTCAAACTTAGTGTGTCAGTCACAAGAGCTGGGAATTTATTTTTTTTTTTTGCCCCCCAAATAAACCTGTGTTATACAACAGCACAGATCTTGAATTGAATGTCCCTGTGGAAACCAGCTACACTAATGCACAGAACTATTCAACTCTTTGCCAAGAGGGGACAGACAGCAACCTCCTGGCTCACATGAAGGACAGTTTGCTATGGCTCGCAACAGAGAGTAGAGCGAAGATGACACAAACCCAGGTTACCCCTTTAGCTTCCACTAAAATCACAGCCCTGACAGTATGCTTAATACCAGGGGCATCTGGAATGCATACTATATGCTACTGTTCCTCTGGGCAGGATTAGCACAGGCAACATGATTTTGTAGACAATATTTCAGAAAGTGTGATTTTTCAGACTTCCATCGCTTTCTAACACCCCAAATTTGCTAGTCACTACTTTGTTTTGAAAGTGGAATTTGGTCTTAGCCCTTTTTCAATATCCCAATATGCAGAACACCTCTAACCGTTCCTATTACGGAATACTTCCAGGACTGTATTCACAGCCTGTTGAAATTATTGGTGTTCTTGTGCTCATCTCTTTATTCAAGTTAAATAAGTCTGGACATGATGCAAGCAATCATAGCTTAAAATTTACAGAGCTTCAGACATTTTGCTTGAGCAACCTTTTTTTGCCACATTTATGCATAACTCTCGACTGTCACTACCTCCACACCAGAAAAAATCGAAATTCTCTTTAAATTATTACTGATGAGCAATGCCATTCCAAATAACTTTAAGCTAGTGCATCACTATACTCCTCACTTCTGCCCTAACTCCATCTCTCACATCACCTATAAGCGCCTCTGCCTCCCTTCTCTCATGAAACAAATGGAAAGCCTCCCTTTTGTTATCATGAAGTACATCTCTTCACCTCCCATCTACAGCTTACCTTCACCACAGAAATTGCAAGCTGAATGCCAATCACCACGCTTTCAACAGTAGTGTCTTAAGGAGGTCTTAAACAGAAATTGCCAAAATTTCAGAAATATTACACCAGTCCATAACTCTCCTGTTTTGACTTTTAAATGATTGTACAATATTGCCTTCCCACTTATAAAGCTTTTTTTCTCTTCAGCTTAGTAGAGAAAGACTGCACTTAACTGCAGGTGAAAATAAAACTGGAAAACACACCAAAAAAAAGTCAGACTTGCACATTTCATAGCAAATTTTCATTTCACTCATTCTCAGTTTTCCTTGTACATTATAGGAATATCTGTTACATATTCAGGAGAAAAAGCAGAGCATTGGACAGAAATGATGCTGTGCCCCTGAGAAAATTATACAGTAGCTTGACACTAGAGCTAGTGCTTCCCTCCATCCAACTAATAAATTTTCAACAATCTCTTTGGATTTCGCACACAAGTCTGGTCTTTTTATGTAGCCATGTCCATCCTAAGCCTGTGCCACCCGCATCAAAATTTCACTGTCCTTTTATTGTTCAGGTACAAATCATTGATTTCAGCCTTTGTTATAAGGCCATCTTTTATTGATTGCTACCTTTGAAGTCATTATTGTGGTAATGCAGTACAGCTCCACAATAAACAAGAAGAGGGGGGGAGGAGAGGGAGAGGACCAGGCAGGACAGAAAGGAAAAGAAAAATACAAGAAAGGAAAAGAAAAAGACAAGAATGGAAAAGACAAAAAAAATAGGTAAGAAAAATCATCAAAGCCATCCTTCCCTCTCCTATGAGAAGAACAAAGGATTTGGCAAAAAAAGCTCCTCTGAGTCTATTGCAACAGAATCAATTAAGTTACATAAACACTATGAGCACTTAAATTCAGAAACCTTTGCATGCTAGAGCAGCAAAGCACTCCCAGAATGACTGTAAGCTCCACAAAGATGGGCACTGCATTGCCATAATAATATCACAGGGAAGGAAACCAGCCATTTGAGTACAGAAAACACATTTACCAGCATAAAGACATCCAAGAGCTCCTCCACAGCTTGTTACCACAGCTACAGCAGTAGTGTTAACTTGACCTTCTAGCCAACCATGATCTGTTTTATGCATTGGCCTTGTACCCTCAGCTGTCAGTATTTGTGGTGATGTCTTTGGCTGCCTGTAAAGGCATGCAACAGACTTCCAGTACAACTTAAGCAGTAATCTTAAGAAAAAAAAAAAAAAATAATAACCCATTCTCACAAGTGTTGGTGTTTCCCTCTTCAAGTATCCTGCCTTCTTTCTTGTCACAAATGAACCAGTTTCTATGCCTGTCAACTCTGAAAGTCTTAAGAGAAAAGAGAATTATCTACAGAAACATAAGGCCAACAAAAACTGGCTGCATGAACAAAACAGCTTTCCTGTGACTTTGGAAAGCTCAGGAACCTTTTCACAGGCATCCTGACCATGACACTTCTCATATCACACAGAACCAAGTATTTGCTTTTCAGGAGTTATGATTTGATGCACAACTCCCATCTTCACCAGTGTTATCACAGAAAAAGATAGACAGGAGTAAACTGCACAGACAGCTATGGTACCACAACAGAAACATGGGGATAATGTACTTTGAAAACTGCTAAAAGGTTAGGAAAAGCCAGGAGAAGGAGTAAGAAATTAAACATTAAATCAAGCAGCACAAGACTTCATACAAAGGAGGGAGAAAGGGAAGAACAGAGAAAGACAGAAGAAACACAAGCAGCTTTCAATAACATTTTATTGCAACCAGACCAAGTGATGGCCTAGTTCAGACCATCACAAAAACACAGAAAGAATGAAGACAAGATTCTTTCATTAACTGAGTATGGAAAAGCATCATATATATATCTACAAAGAGGAACAGACTTAAGAAAATGGTGAATGTCCCATTTCAGAAGTCCCATGTAACTGTATCAAAAGGACAGGGATATCATTTAATCCGAGTTCCAAAAGCCATTTCTTCTGCCCGCCAGGGAAATAACAGTACTAACCTCTCTAGAACGGATTAATCTTGCCACCTTATCCTGTATTTCTCTACTTGCCTTGCTCACAGAGCACACATTAACCCATGATGTCATATTTCTGTAATTAATTTACAGATTAACACTGATGAAAACTGACATACTCTAGAAAACAGTCAGGTAGGAGGTAACAGAGTGAAGTTACGTCATACTAGATGTACAAACTGTTAGTGCTATACGTTGAAATGTGTGTTAGAAATAATGAAATGACTATCACTGACACCCACTTCCAAAACACATTTAATTTTTTCTTCTATTCCAAAATTGCACAAAATAATTTAATTAATAATATTTTTTTTAAAAAAAAGAGTCCAACTAATGGTAAGCTAGAAAAATTCCACTGTAACAAATTTTATCTAGTTTTAACTGCTTAAGCACTGTTCTAAGCAGACATATAATTATAGGCAAAAAAAAGCAGGCCATTTCACAGGAGACAAGCCTTGGCCAATGGATTTCTCACTTGAAACTCAAATACACTCAGCGACTACAGGCTTCCTCCTCCTCTGGCCCAGCCTCCCTCATGCTCCTGGGATTCACTGGGATACTCCCCCTCTGTCATTACAACCAAATGCAGATGCATTACCAGCAAATATCAATTACAAGATAAAAAAATTCAGCCACACTCAGCACACTAGAATTTTATAACTCTTCTACCATCTTAAAAAGAAAAGAAGTCTAACACAGATTTATTTTGTTACTCACGAGTGTGTTAATATGGCCTGATGGCATTTTATTTCTATTTTACTTCCCATTGAGTGTTTCATTCCTATCCCTTTTACCCTATGCATCTTAATAGCCATGTAAAAAATAAATAAATAAAAACACTTCTAGGCATTTCAACTTTCAATTACATATCCATAATATGGTGCATAACATGGTGCACTGCTCATTGAAGCTGTCACTCCAATGAAAGTCTGCAATACATCCCAAAGTCTGTTCCAGGCAGAGAAAACACCTCTTAAAATAACTTCTCTTTTCCCCTTATTCCAAACACATCTCAGAAACCAGCTATCTGAAAATAAATTTTCATTACTCTAATCTCAATAAATGTTCCTGGTAAGAGTGTCAAATCTCTCCATTGTGTAATGTATTCCTAGTGGTTTCATACCTCCCCACACCCTTCTTCCCTAGTTAAGTCAGTTTTCTGAACCAAATTTTCTATAACTTCCAGTTTGAATTCAGAATGTGCTGGAGGTTTTTTATATGAAGACTTCTGTAATTGGACAACTCCAATCCCAGTCAAATCTTTAATTATGGACTCAGTCTGTAAAAAAACACACTTTTTTTTGGAAAGCAGCATTGTATTAATTACTTCCTTGGGTTCATAAACTAGCCTATGTTGGAATCTATGCTTCATAGCTGGGTCTTCTCTAATCCCAGAGCTCATCTGTTTAAAATTAGTATGGATGCCCAAATACTGCACAGTACCATAGACAAATCCTTTGACTAAAAACAAGTCTCCTCCATAATCTCCAAACAATAAAATGGTTTTCATTATATGATGACCTAACACAGCAACTACCTCTGCTGGGTTTCTACAGCAGGCTAGCCTCAGTTTCAGATTTTTGGAGTTTTTTTTCTTAGCCAGTTACTTTCTCACTGATTGACAGGAGCCTTTTTCTTTAAACACCACTTTAGCTCTTCCGCTGACATCTGTTCTGCTAAACCAGTCTCACAATACATATGTATGATGTACTTTTATTTCGCTTTAATCATAAAAATATAAATTTTTCAGATAAAATAGGTTGATTTGAAGTACCGTAAGGTCTTCACCCTGACTTAAAACCTTGACAGCTAGCATCATGTTCCCAATCAGATTAGAAAAGTAACAATTCATGTATTTCTCCTTCTCATACTACTGAATTTATTATTCCAGACTATGTGACAAATACAATGCTGCACTACACATTTCAGCATCAAATTGGCTCATGAACAGACGCAGCTCACCAGCAGAAGAATTCCACTACCTTCTCCTTCTACTACTCTGTCCTCAACATTTCTCAGTTTCCAAACACATTTTGCTTGCACTCCATTCTGATTTTCCTCCATTCACTGCAAGATCATGTTCCTCAGTGACTCCATAATCCTCAAAATGAGGATGTTCTCAAGAATAAGGAAGTGAACCATTCTATAGTTCTCTTCTTGCTTTGTTTGTTTTGGTTGGTTGGTTTGTTTGTGTGTATGTTTTGGTTTTTAATGTAGTTTAAAAAGAACTAGGTAAGAATCACAAGACAGAAAATAAATGACTGTGTCAAAGAAAAGCAAAGTTTATGGTTCCGGTAACTGAACAAGATGTCACACAGAAATATTTCATTTTTAGGAAACTGTATCATATTAGGCCATCTTAGAGATGACATTTATGAAACTGCTTAATTCTTTTTTATCTTGAGCCATAAGACTCATGGAATTATTCATGCCAATAAAGATAAAGTATGGCATACATATTTGAGAGTCAAGGACTTTATTGTTGAAACTCATCTCTAAAGTAGTCATTTAAAGATGGCTGGTTGGCAGAACATACTTACATTTCAGTAACTGTTTAACATCCTTTACACATTGAGGTTCCACAATTTATCATTTCCTAACATAAGAAAACAGAGCACCTGTGAACAAAAACTGGATTTTTGATACAGTAATTTCTCTGTATTATTATAATGGCATATCAGTCAAGCTGAACTACAATTTGCAGGATATTTTTAGAAGTGTTCCACATCTAAAGTGGAGATAAGAATTAGAGGAAGTATCATCCACAGCTAATAAATGGACTGCTTGTTTCTGATTATCATTCCCTTCATGACTTTAACAACCACAAAACTCACACACAAAATCTTAAGAGAAATCTCCTTCCCTGTTTTACCAAGTCCTAGTTAGTCTTTAAGTTTACAAGCAAGCCCACTTTATGAACCAAAATGTCACTTCTTTCTTAACATCTGCAGAAGCTACAGTTGCTACTGACCAGTTCATCAACTTCTGCTCACCATGCCAATTAGTTTCAATGATCTGAAATTCTATGCAGTCAGCAATAGACATGCTGCCCAAATGTGACTTAGTAAACTGAGAGACTACACTAAGGATAAATATTAATATTAGTTTTCTAATTTCAAACAGAGTTGCTTAGCTGTTGCTTTTTCTGTTTGAGGGAAGAAAAATAGGTTTAAAAATAATGTGTCCATTTTAACTCATCAGGCTTAGAATTTATACAGGTTTGAGAAAAGCAACATTCATCATTCTAATGCTTTAGCACAACATGGCCACTCTGAGGGGTAACAACTGCAATTTAGGAGCAAACACATGAACAAAAGATACACAGTAGAGGCTGATAGTACAAATTGCGCTTCCTTGCTTACCGCCCACTAAACTGACTGGGTGTCCAGTGCTATTTTGTGTCATTTAGTAGTCCTTGCCACCTTCCTTTTTATTTGCTCCAAATTCACTACTTCTTAATAATTAAGCAGACTCCAGTTTTTGTATTGCAGATGGGAGAGAAAAGGCTAGCAGTGCACAGGAATAAATGGACCAGTGCAATCTTAATTATGACAATGTTATTATTCAGCTCTACTCAGGTCATGGATCAAAAATAGAGCTTCCAAATAAAAAAATACATTTTTCTTCTTAAAAAAAACCAACCAAGAGCTAAACCAAAACAGCAACAGAGTACTTCCAGTAAATTTTGATAACCTGCATGTAATTAAAGGATGTTAAGATTCAGAAAGAACTCTGTGTGATTCGAAAATAAGACACAGAAAAGGGTACAAGAGAAAACTAGTTACACACACCAACCCCACTCCCCATCTCAGGGGGATGGTTGTGCTCTCTGTGACACAAGGCTCAGTTACTACACTGGTTCTCACTACAGCCAGGTCCAAAGGATAGTTGTTTGCAGTCATTTGGGCACCAAAATGAAGGAAGCTCTCTGGCTTATCCCCTCAATCTCACCTTTCCATCTTATCCAAGACTTCATTCTTTTGAGAAAGTAAAATTACAGAGACACACTTTGGGACTGTATGAACAACTGCTTCTCTGCTCCAAGCCTTTAACGTGGTATTTATCTGGTCCAACTAGCAAAAAAAAAAAAAGCCACCAATGAACAAGGCAGCTAACAGAAACCAAGCTCTTCATTTTCTTCTGTTTTCCCAAAATCCAGCTAAAGTATTTTTACATTAAAATGTTTAGACTTCACCTAGTCATCCCAAGAGGATGCAAATGAATAGTAAACACATACTTTACTTAGTCAAGAAATATTTAGTTGGAAACTAGCTTAAGTCTGTCTAGAGAAACAACTGTTAAGAGGACCTATAAGCAAGCTAGATGAGAAGTAGTAAGTTAGAAAAATTGACTCGTTCTCATTATCATAACAAATCACCTATTAAAAGAACTGAACTTATGGAGGAAAAACTAAATATTGGGGAAAAAGTTTGTTCCTCAAAACAAAGTGTATTTTTATATATATATATAAAATGAGACATTCAATTACATCTACCTTGTGAAAGCAGCTTTTCCACATTAATATTTGTAATTCTCTATACTCCCATCAGCAGTTGTCAAAACTGCTGCTGAGCAAAGAGCTGCCATGCCAGGAATCTCATTGCCTATTCTTTTCTATAAGAAAAAAGAAAACCACACCAAAATTGGAAGCAATACAAAAATACTTGACCTTCCATAAAACTACATCACTTTTTTGCTCAATGCTTTATGCAACTAGTTCCAGAAGATTTGACAAGTTTGGCAAGCACACTGCACATCAAAAATTGCCTAGTGACTAGCATCAACCCATCTTCCACAAAGTATTTACAAAATGCAGCATAAAATAAACAGTTCAAAAGATTGACCTAACATAGCAAAAGTACAACTCTCCCAAAATCCAAAGAATACATTCAGGAAGCCTGAAATGATGAACCAAAGGCTCTACCATGTACATTAAACACACTAAGAAAAATCTAAGCATCCCACAGACCTATTCCAAGGAAAGTAATAAAAAAAAAAGCAGCACTGAATGCAGCCACTGTGGACACAGCTGCTCAGAGCAGTAATGAGTTATTCTTTCAACAGTCTCTACTTTAAGTAGGGACATGCACACACAGACAACACATTTGCAGGAAGGTGATACATGAAGACAGATCAATAGCGAAATGACATTTGACCAAGGACACTATTTTACAGAGGTTTTTGTCTGCTACTTGCCACATTCTGCCTGAGACTTCACAAAGTGACCTTGCCTTGATTCTTCTGGTACTTGCTATTAGAACATCCATAAATGAATCAATTATATCCATTTAACAGCCTGGTTCTTGTGCAACATAGTTAGAGAGTAGCAAATTCAGTCACCTAATATAATGCTCCCACAACACACACTCACAGCCTGAATCACTGGGTTGTATCAGCACAAGAATGCAACAGACTTTAAAGAGAACCACATTGTACTGAATTTGTGCAAGTTGGCCAGGTTTAAATTACAATTTTATCTCAAAATACTATCATCCATAATCCAAATTCTCTACAATTTGAAGCTACTAAATTTTCACAATGCCAAACATATATATCCCTGAAACAGGCTGCTGAACAAAAAACACCTGTTCAACTGAAATACCTCCCCAAACCTCCCTCCTCCACCTTCAGCAACTAAAGCCCACTCTCTGAACTACATTAAGAAAGACAGATACTATTACTGGAAGGACAGAAAATGTAGGAAGAAGTATTAAACCTACACACACCATCTACTACACAGTATCTTACACTGGTCCCATCCTAAGGTTTTGCGTCACTTCTCTCTTACGCTGTACCAATGATGAATTACAAGAGGTAAAGTTGCTTTCTTTGACTTGAGCCTCCCAACTCATCCTCTCTCTTCTCCAACAACTTGCACTCCTCACTGGTAAAAATTAACCCTAACTCAACCCAGCACTACTGCTATTGGATATTACATCCCACCTAGGGGAGGCACCTTTACACTTCAAATATTCGCAAATTTTTAGAGCTCTCTTTTTCTGCCAGGACTTACAGACTGTATATAGAAAAGCATTCAGTCATGAAACAACCAACATGACCCTTTTTATGCCAGACCTGAGGCTAGCTGGGATTTCACCTGGAGATAAAATACTTTCAGGAAACTGAAATATTAATGAAACAAATAACAAAGGCACAGAGAGTGACTCTGAACAACAGCAAAAATGCTGAAGCTGAAGAGACAATTGCTGGATGACAAACCAAGGGGATGGCCCACGAACCTACAGGTGGCAAAATATTCAGGTAATCAGACCACAAAACAGACTGCAAACAGACACAGCTCTAATTACAAGACTACGCTTCTTCAATTAGAAGAGTTGTTCAGTTACTTTAAGTTGCTTTTTACTCTATTTAACAATGAGAGAATGGAATTCATGAATATCATTCAAGCCATATCTTGAACCAACTACACAGACAAAAGGTGTCTGTTATCTCAAGCCCAAGTATTTGGGCTGCACACCTTCAAGTTACAAACCAGGGCAATTATCTGTGTAGGTGAACTGTAATGAGTTTGTTGCTCACAGCTGAATATGGTCCCATGCACAACAGTAACAGCCTGCAGTGCTAAGTCAGGGAACTTCAGGGAGTTGACCTGCATATCAAAAAAAAAGGACTAAATGTTGATGCAAGCAAACTAGCTGTTGGGAGTTCTTTCCAATTCATCTTTACTTGCTGGAAACCGAGGTTGCCTTAAGATCATAGAATCCTTTAGGTTGGAAGAGACCTTTAAGATCATCAAGTCCAACTATTAAGCCAACACTACGAAGTCCTCTGCTAAAACAGATCAGAATCTGTCAGGGTTGGAAGGGACCACAAGGGTCACCCAGTTCCAACCCCTCTGCCATGAGCAGGGACACCTCCCACTAGATCAGGCTGCCCAGAGCCTCATCCAGCCTGGCCTTAAAGACCCCCAGGGATGGGGCCTCAACCACCTCCCTGGGCAACCCATGCCAGGGTCTCACCACTCTCATGGGGAAGAACTTCTTCCTCACATCCAACCTGAATCTGCCCACTTCCAGCTTTCCCCCCATTCCCCCTAGTCCTGTCATTACTCGATATCCTAAAAAGTCCCTCCCCAGCTTTCTTGTAGGCCCCCCTAAGATACTGGAAGGCCACAATAAGATCAGATGGACATTAAAACCCCCAAAGCCACAGGAAAGGTATCTTAGCTCACGCAACTGAATTGCTAATTCTATGCTATAAAATCTGCACTACTTTATATGCCGTAATTATTGAACAGAATAGGTAAATCACTGAACCTGTGCTGCATCAAAAGAAGCGTGGCCAGCAGATGGAGAGAGGTGATCCAGGTGCTCTACTCTGCCCTGGTGAGACCTCACTTGGAGTCCTGTGTCCAGTTCTGGATCTACAGATCATGGAAAGAGGGGCT
>NW_008609040.1:0-2982 GCF_000691845.1 Merops nubicus
ATATTAGGGAGAGTGGCTCAGCAAATGCATCAGCCAATTCTTTCAGTACTCTGGTATGCACCTCATCAGGTCCCATTGACTTATTTATGTTCAGGTTCCTCAGATAGCTGTGAACCTTGTCCTTGCTTACAGTGGGAGGGACTTTGTCTACTTGGTCCTTGTCCTGTGGGCCACCAACCTGAGGGCTGCGAGGAGAGAGGTTGCCGGTGAAAAGTGAGGCAAAAAAAGTTGAGTACCTCAGCTGCCTTCTCCTCCATTGTTACTAATTCACCATTGCTAATCACTGGGGGGGTGCACCTTCTTTGACCTTCCTTTTCTGATTTAGATACTTATAGAATCCCTTTTTATTTTCATTTCTATCCCTTCCCAAGTTCAGCTCTAGCTGCGCCTTGGCCTTCCTGACTTTATCCCTACACAACCAGGCAGCATCCCTGTATTTGCCCCAGGATACCTGCCCCCGTTACAGTTGCTCCTGCAGTTTCACCATGTTCTTTAGTTCAATCAGTGTTCATGACTCAGCCATGAGCCATCTTTTTCCCTTCTTGCCTGATTTCCTGCACATGAGTATTGAGAGCTCTTGCGCTCTATGGAAAGCCTCCGTAAAGTTCTACTGGCTCTGCCCTGCTCCTTTATCTCTGAGGACTATCTGATCATGATCTAAGAGGAAAATGGTCGGTGACTTGCCACACCACTTAAACATCCACAAGCCTATGGGGCTGTATGGGTTGCACCCAAGAGCACTGAAGGAGCTGGCGGATGTACTCTCCAAGCCTCTTTCCATCACTTACCAGCAGTTCTGGCTAACTGAGGTGGTCCCAGTGGACTGGAGGGTAGCAAATGTAATGCCCATCTACAAGAAAGGCCAAAAGGAGAATTCAGGGAGCTACAGGCCTGTCAGTCTGACTTCGGTGACAGGGAAGGTCATGGAGCAGATCATCTTGGGTGCCATTACGCACCATATTCAGGTCATCCAGGTGATCAGGCCCAGTCAGCGTGGGTTTATGAAGGCAGTTCCTGCTTGAGGAACCTGATCTTCTGTGACAATATGACCTGCCTCGTGGATGAGGAAAAGGCTGTGAATGTTGCCTGCGTGGACTTATGTAAGGTCTTTGATGTTGTTTCTTACAGCATTCTCATGAAAAAAAAAATGTCTACTTATGGCCTGGATGGGTGCACGCTCTGCTGGGTAAAACACTGGCCAGGCCAGGCCAGAGAATGGGGGTGAATGGAGTTGAATCCAGCTGGCAGGCAGTCGCAAGTGGTGTTCCCCAGGGCTCAGAATTGGGACCACTTCTGTTTAACATCTTTATCAATGATCTTGGTGGGGAAGCAGAATGCACCCTCAGTAAGTTTGCAGATGATACAAAGTTGGGTGGGAGTGTTGAACTGCTTGAGGGTAAGGAGACTTGGACAGACTGGACTGATGGGCCATGGTCAGTTGTATGAGCCTCAACGAGGCCAAGTGTCGGGTTCTGCACTTGGACCACAGCAACTCAGTGCAATGCTACAGGCTTGGGGAAGAGTGGCTAGAAAGATGCTTGGAGGAAAGGGACCTGGTGGTGCTGGCTAACAACTGCCTGAATATCAGCCAGCGGTGTGCCCAGGTGGCCAAGAAGGCAAATAGCATCCTGGCTTGTATTAGGAATAGTGTGGCAAGTAGGACCAGGGAGGTGATTATCCCTCTGTACTCTGTATTGGTGTAGGCCACACCTTGAGTACTGTGTTCAGTTTTGGACACCGCTGCCCAAGGAAGACATCGAGGTGCAGGGGTGGGTCCAAAGAAGAGCAACTAAGCTGGTGAAGGGCCTAGAGAATAACTCTTAAGAAGAGCAGCTGAGGGAACTGGGGCTGTTTACTCTGAAGAAAAGGAGGTTGGAGGGGGGGGGACACACACACTTTATTGCTCTCTACAGCTACCTGAAAGGATGTTGTAGAGAGGTGTCGTTGTTGAGACAGACACAGAAGCTTGTGAGCAAGAATACCACTTTTATTTTTCTAACAAGCCTTTCTATACCTTTTCTTAAACATATGTGTCTATATATGATTGACTTAGACAAGGATCAACAATTCATGATTGGACAACTTTTTCTCTCTCCTGCAACTTCAAGAAACTTCCTTTGTGTTCCTTCTGGTGGTCTAGCAGTTTCCTGGGTGATCTAGCAGTTTCTTCTGGCAGTCCCTTATCTTGTTTACTCTGCTGCTATCAGTACTTCCCAGCAGCCTCTTCAGGGATGCACGGTTATCTGCTTGCATTCCAATCCCTTGGACCAGCTGAGGTTTCCCACAATTCCCCCTTTTTGTATTTGTGACACAAAAATTGCTCTTGCCATCCACTGCAAGGGGCCCCTTGAAGCAGAGACAAAAGACATGGCAACCT
The DNA here is from genome assembly GCF_000691845.1 of Merops nubicus. NCBI lineage: Eukaryota > Metazoa > Chordata > Aves > Coraciiformes > Meropidae > Merops > Merops nubicus. The sequence continues at coordinate 2,378 of NW_008609040.1, forward strand.
CAATAACACAACTACAATGAGGAACAAAACCAACAATCCAGTTTCTATCAGGGAGGAGGTTGAGTCACCATCCCTAGATGTGTTTAAAAGCCATGTAGATGTGGTGCTTGGGGATATGCCTTAGTGGTGGACTTAACCAGCTGAATAAGGTTAATGGATGGACTCAATGATCTTAAGGGTGTTTTCCAACCAAAGTGATTCTATAGTTCTTGAAGAGAACAGATTCCCTTTGGTTGCCTTTTGTGTGAAATAGGGCTTGAAACTTCTGCCAAGGGGGTGATAATGGAGCTTAGTGAGGGTCCAGCAGCCTCCAGAGTCACATTGTAGTCTGCCACTTGGCCTCTCATGAAGCTGAAGGTATCACTAGGGCCATCGTGGCCTCAGGCAGATATTGCTGGCCCTGCCTGGCTGTCATCCTCATCACACCAGAGACAGTCTCCACTCCCTGTTCTGCTCCCCTTGCCCAAGTGCTTATCATTCTACACCCCTAAACCCACCTCACAACATCTGAGTCTAGGGCCTGGCTGTTTCTCCTGAAGGACCTCTGTCTGACCCCAGTGGCTTTAGTGAAAGCTGCGAAAGGTTCCTCCGAGTATTTGATCTAG
>NW_008609041.1:0-53885 GCF_000691845.1 Merops nubicus
GTGCCTCCCGATGCGCTGGGTCGAAGAATCTTGTGTGGCACGGAGTATGCGACTGTGCGCTACGTTGGCAGTGTTTCTTCTACAGCAGGTGAACATCCCAATAGCAATCGACGTTTCTATTTAGTGGTTGTTTTCAAAATTGTGGGCTTGATTTAAAAAGAAATTGTCAAGTAGAGCATGCCAATTTACAAATTGTTTTTTCCTTGTTGTTCTTATGTAAATATGGCAATTTCTGATCTAGATAAGTTGCTGGGTTTTTTTTAGAAGTCAGAGTTGTCAAAAGGAGTGTAAGAAGTACTTTTGTTGGAAATTAAGTTTTTTCTTAAGAGTGGAAAGATCCTATTGCTTTCCATTTTCCATTAGTTTTCATGAATGGTCTGTTCCCTGATCTCTGTATCCTGGCATAGCCAGGGGAAGAAAGAGACAGGCAGCAGGTCAACAGACTAGTCACTCTTTTGATAACATATTCAAATTCATGGGTACAAAAAAGGTTTAGCCCAGCTTCCTGAGAGATCTGGCCAGTCTTATTGTGAGAGCACTATACAAAATCTTCAAAAAATTGTGATGACAGGGTGGGGAGATTGCTGATGCTTGGAAGGTCTGTTAAGTGGCAAAGTGCTAACCAGTGACTTGGTGTCTGGTAGTGCACGAGCACGACAGAAATAAGTACAGCTGGGATCCGTATTGTTTAACACGTCAGTCAGTGAGTGCCTCAGATAGTGAACAGCATTCACCCTCAGCTGGCTGATGTGACAAACAGTAGACTTGCAATCCAGAGCAAGCTTTATGAACTTTAGCTTTGGACCTAAGCGGCTCAAGAAGGATAACTTTCCACATGTGGTGTGAAATGAACCCATGTATCAGTACAGACAGGAAACACTGGCAACCCACAGGGATTGTTGTAAAGGACTTGGGAGTTAAGGTGAATATGAACAACAGCGAGCGCCTGTCGCAAGCAAGATAAGCATTGTACTGGGTTACTTTAGAATGGTGAACATGGGGCTCTTGATAACACTGCAGCTGGAATGATGTATCTGGTTTGGGACCATCCCAAATCAAGAGGGGCGTGGGCAAACTTGAGAGGATCCAGCAGAGAGCTGCCAAGGTGGTCAAGGCCATAGACCACATACATGTGAAAGCAGTTGAGGTATCCGGGCTTGGTTAGCGTGGTGAAGAGAAGGTTAAGTGGCATCTAATAGCTGCCTGCAGCTGTTTAGCAGATGTTTACAAAGGTGACAGAGCCAAAGTCTTCTTCCTAGTAATATGTTATATACTAAGTGACAGTGGCCACAAATTGGCTGGGAATGTTCAAACTGGATAGCAGGAAAATCTTTTTCTCCAGAGAAGTAATGCATCACTGGAACAGGCTACCCAGATAAGCTGGAGTCTTTCTTTGCTTGGAGATTTTCAAAATCTGGCTAGGTAAAGACTTACCTGGCTGCCCTGTTTTAGTGCTGGTTATCATCTCCTGCTTTGAGGGAGGAGGTTAGGCTAGATGAATTTCAGAGGTTCCTTCCAGCCATGGTTTCTGTGGGTATGATGCCATCAGTCTGAAAATGTATCTACTGTACTTTTCAGGAATTTGGCTTGGTGTGGAATGGGATGATCCTCAGAGAGGAAAGCATGATGGTAGCTATGAAGGAACACAGTATTTTAAGTGCAGGTGAGTTGATTCATAGTGTTGGCATGTCATGCACATTGACAAGATGATTATGGGAAACTGCCTTTTGCAATTCTTAGGGCAAACCCTTTTGTAACCAGTTGGCTGATATTAAAAAGATAATAAATCTGAATGCTGTGACTAGCCATGCCATAAGTGCTGTTGTGTTATTATTAATCCAGTTAAAGGGATTAGCAAATGGTAAATATTTAGAAAATACAAGTCATGTTTTCAAAGGTGTATAATAAAATGTGACTTTTGGATGTTATTAGTATTACCTCTAGTAGGTTTAGGTTTTCTACTTTAGTGAGGAAATCAGTATGTCCTACTTGCCATCCTTGGGTACTTCTTAAGTGAAATATTGCTCTGTATTAACTGTTTCAAATATAGTTTAGATTTGGACTTAAGATGCCTTGTGTGTATTGCGTTAAGGGAAATTGTCAAGTTCCTGATAATGGTTTGGATTGTATTTCTAGCACTAAGGAATTCCTAAGTATGTTAACTTCCATTTAATAAATGCAAAACACAGAGTAGCTGTGTGGGGATTTTTTGAGTATATACACAGATTACATTTAAGTTTAAAGACCTGAGCACTTAGTGTGTTTGAAATTGGGGAATACAGGACTCTAGGGTTGATGCTAACAGCAGCAAGCTGTTGATTTTCATGTTGGAGGACACTGCAGCACCTAAAAAGTTTGTGAGTTAAAAACATTACAAGACAAATTCATAGAAGAAAAGCTATCAGTGGCTTTTAAGTGCTAAGGGCTACTAGCTCAGTGAGTTTCTGAGCACTGAAGTGGTGAAGGGTGAGAGAATGTTCTCTGTGTGTATCATTAAAATACTCGCCCTGTTGTCGTGTTTTTCCCAACCATTTTCTGTTGGCAGCTTCTGGAGAAAGGATGTGATGTTACATGGGTGTTTGTTTTGGCCACTGGATCGCAGCCAGTCTTTCCTTAATGAGATGAAGTGGAGAGATTTCTAGGTCTTTTTCCACCTCCTACTTTCCAAGGCTGGCAATAACTGCAAAAGGGAGGTTTGATGATAGTTTGTTTCTAAGTCTTCAAGTGCTCATTCAAATGAAGTGAATCTAATATAAGTCAAATCCTGTGACAATGAGCACTGAGAATTAATTGAGGGCTCTTAAAAACATGAAAGAAAGTGACAAATGAAGAAAATAAATTACATGTTTTCTGTGGTCTTACTTTTGGATGTGTTTTTGCTTGGGTTTGTTGGAAAGTGTAAGAAGGCTTTTTTCTAAAATTAATTCCTCGTATTAATTATCTTGAAAAAGTTAAAGCCATTGATGAGAGGATAAGCAAATAATTTTTTAAACTTGCATGTAAACGAATGTCATAAGAATAGCTGGATAAAGCCAATCCAAAGACGTGTCTTGCTTAGTTTCCTGCCTGACATTGGCTAGTAGCAGATGACTGGAAAAGTGTAAACAAGAAAACTATGTATTGGCAGTTTTCCAGAGTCTCACTAGCTTTTGCTCCTCGTGATTCAAAGATTTTTCCAGAGCTAGAGGTGGTGTATTTGAGCATGTGCTTTGTTTTGCTCTCAATGGATGACTTAACAGGGAAAATTTCATATGAGAATTTCCTCCAAAAGAGTAATTAAAAGCATGTAGTAACAGTGTATGCATTTGCTAACCTTTGAGTGTGTGCTTTTTGTGGCAGTTGTGATCATTTCTATTTTTTATGAGTAGATGAGTCTTGTCACCTTCTCCTGTCTGAATATAGGAATATTATATGCAAGGGACTTAGTTGCCAAAATGTCACACAGAAGACAAAAAAAGAGATATTAAAATTATTATTTCTATACTGTGGGGAAAGTAGGTCGATTTTTTGTATCTACCAAAAGGTCCTCTGAAGACAAATGGAATTCCCTCAGGCAGCAAAGGAGGCTACTGTATTTATGCCAAGACATGACAGCAGTTCAGGGCTTATTAAAGAATATTCTTCATTGTCAGATGAGATCAAAATTGTTCTCAAGCCAGCAAGTAAAGGCAGTCGGTCTCAGACTGAATCAGCAGAAGAATTTATCTGTTAAAAAATGCAAAATTAGAAAGTAGTTATTTTGAAATCCCTTGTGGGAATACTACCCCTTAGCTGTAGCCAAACAGGCATAAACAGGATAGATAATGTTCAGTAGTGCAAATCAGTATTCTTCTTAACTTGTATGTTTGTGTAAAGTGGAAGCCCTAGAGAACTCATTATCAGCAATCGAGATGATAAAACAAAATCTGTTCTTTAGAAAACTAAGTAACTAGATAAAAACCCACCTGTAAGGATGGTTTTCCCCTTGTACCTAATAAAAATAATAAAAACAAAGCAAGGCTTAAGGAGGATAAGCACACTTAATGCAAGAAAAAAATCCAACATTGCTGGATTTTTCTTAGCTAAAGATTTGGAAATTATGATCTGAGACCAACCACTTTGTTTGAATTAATGTATTGGCAGAGATTGCTTCTTAAATGCTTTAAATTGGCTTGAAGCAGTTTCCAAGCTGAAGTCAGTTATATTCTGCTGTGGGAGAAATAACAGTAATTAGCTGGTCATTCCAAATCTTTGGACAGAAGAAGCAACTGAACATGTTGTGGATGTTTTTCAGAAACCTGTGTGTTATGTTTGTGTGTGTATAATATTGATATACATGTATATAGACTCTTGCTTTTCTAGCAACCATTAGTGTGCTTCCAGGAGATGGGATCTCAATTGTTATTGTGAGAATTGACTTTTTGAGTGAAGCTGCGTACACCCATACCAAATGGAAATGTAGTGATCTCTAAATGTGTTCTTACAAAACCTGTTCTTTGTATTCTGCTTTCTTCCAATCAGAGGAAGTCCCTCTGAAGCGTAAGAAACCTCTAGCGGTCAGCCATGACTCACAGATATAACATTACCTGTGCAGACTGGTTGGTTTGTAGTTCATGTACCAATTGTAGGCAAACTTAAGTAAAAAGTGATTACCTTAATCATTAAGGTTGGAAACAGACTCTAAAATCATCCAAGTCCAACCGTGAGCCAAACACTACAATGAGCAATAAACCGTGTCCTGGAGGGGCACACACATCTACACAGTTTTTGAACACCTCCAGGGATGGTGACTCCATGACCTCCCTGGGCAGCCTGTTCCAATGCCTCATGACTCTTTCAGTAAAAAAATTCTTCCTTATATGCAGTCTAAACCTCCCCTGGCACAATTTAAGCCAGTTTCTTCTTGTCCTGTTCCTTGGGAGAAGAGACCAACACTCAGTTCTGTAACCTCCTTTCGGGTTGTCGTAGCGAGCAGTAAGGTCTCCCTTCAGCCTCCTCATCCTCAGACTAAGCAACCAGAGTTCCCTCAGCCACTCCTTATAAGCCATGTTCCCAGGCCCTTCACCAGCTTTGTTGCCTTTCTCTGGAACCACTCCAGCACCTCAATGTCTTTTTTAAGCTGTGGTGCCCAAAACAACCCAGTACTCAAGCCGTGGCCTCAGCAGTGCTGAGTACAGTGGCACGATGACCCCTACTCCTACTGGACACACTATATTTGTTACAGGCCAGGATGCCATTGGCCTTCTTGGCCATCTGGGCACACTGCTGGCTCATGTTCAGCCAGCTGGCCACCAGCAGCCCCAGGTACTTTTCCTTCTAGGCAACTTTCCAGCTGCTATTCCCCAAGCCTGTAATGTTGCCTGGGCTGTTTTGACCAAAGTAAAGGCAGGACCTGGCACTTGCCCTTGTTAAACATCATACAATTGACCCTGGCACGTTGATCCAACCTGTCCAGAAACTTCTGCATTTTATCAAAAAGGTGCTAAAAGTAGCCAAACCAAACCCCACAACCTAAAGTGTTACCTCTTTAGTAATGCTGTTTGGAGAGCAGGGCAGGGAGGGCATTTGGTTTCTTTATATAATGTATATACATATGTAAAAACAATTATTTTTTTTTTCCCCCTCTAGCCTTACTAGTAATATCCTTTGCTTGCAACCCTGCTTTGCTCACTCACTGAATTTTGATAAGCAGAAGCAGCTGATGGAGTATTGTAGGCTTGTACTGTGAGCACGTGCAATGAAAGGACATTTTTTGTAAATTCTTCTCAGGGTAATTTTCAAGAGAATGCTTTAAGAAAGCTTTTGAAATACGACTATGCTTTCAAATAAATCTTGTCCCATAGACTCATTATCACAGTTATATGCATGTGCTCCCCTGGAAGATGTGGGTTACAAGCTCGGGCACCTGCCCTGGGAACACGAGTGCCTTAGCTGCACACACCTCCTGTGGAAGATGTGGGTGCTCCAGCTTCTGTGTCCCTGTGCTGCTTCCTGCAGTCTGTTAACGTGCCAGCTGCTAGAAAGCACCCCTGAGGTCACGCATGTGCATTGAGGTGTGGGGTGTATGTGTTGCTCCCCATGGTGTCTGCTCTTGCTGGGTACAGGCTCACATCAGTATCTGACCAGGAAGCAGCTCTGTCTCTTCTGCTGGTGGGGTGACCTGGGGGCATCAAACCAGGTTTTGACTGCTGCTCTCATGCCATCTTCTTTCTCCCCACAGTTAAAGATGTCCAAGCATCTTCTATCCTTCCCATCAAGTGGAGTCCTCCCCCCTGTGTAATCTGGCAGAAGGGTCATCTTCCTCCTTAGCCCTCCTCTCAGTCAGTTTTGGGTATTCCATTCACACGTACTGTTTACACAGGCATTGTAATGACTGTTTTTAGCATTGCCATTTCATTGCCATTTTGCTGGGGGAGATGTGTGGATTCCTCAGCAGCAGGTTAAATAATTCCCTGCTTCCCTCACAGGATGGGAGTAACGTTCTGCTGTATCAGACATTGGGAGTTGGAATTGAAAGGAACATGTTTGTGCCCCCCCCCGCTAAAGAATGTTTTGTTCTTCCCAGATCATCTTCCAGAGGAATCCTGGTGTTTCAGCAGATGCTGTTGCTGGAAGTATTGACCATATTAAGTTGTAGTCAGTTTCCCAGGTTTGCCTTTCAAAGCAAGCCAGAGAAATGGAGAGAAGTATAGTAAAGCTTGTTCCTGGCAGAACTGAAATTTGTTCTCAGATCTTTGTGGCCTTTTTTCCCCACTTTGTGTTATTAAATTTTATTCTGGTGGGATCTTTGACTTTTGTGTGTCTGTGTGGTTCTGAAACGCAGTGTCCTGGCAAAGGCATTACACCCTTTTTAGTTTTTCCTTCTTCGGTGAGTTTTGTAAGTTGTATATGGGCATGGTTTAAAATTTACAGACAGCAGTTGTGACCAGTCAGGTGCTGTCGTCGTTTGTGTGATATTTATGTTCCTACCCAAAATAACATCTGTTTATACTATCTCTCCTTTAACAGTGACAGATTCAGCTCCTGGAATATCTACTTAAAGTATGAACAAACTTTTAAAATACGGGAAGATGTCAATATCATTTTAGTGTCTGCGAAGAAAAAGTGGTTGCTGTTTAGCAAGGGGTGAATGCACTCCCAAGGTTCCTAAAAGCCTCAGGTCTCCATTAGGAAGTTTAGATTGTTTCACTGCGTGTCACTGTACCCATCAGAGACTTCTACTCTCTGCTGTCCGTAGAACAGTGTTGAAACAAAACCGTTGTCCCCAGCTACTACTTGAATGTGTCCTGTGCTCCAGCAGAACCTTAAGATAGCTTCTGGAACTGCAGATGTCTGTCTGTCTGTCTGTCTTCCCTTGTTTTGTGAAGGCTCAGACTCAGCTTTTGTGTCTGTTTGACTGAAGTAAACTTGCAAGAACTTCAAGAACTTGCTGGTGTTTGCAAAGCTCCTGCTGTGCAGTCAGGAAATTGGTACACCACAGCAGGGGAGTGTTACAAGCATTGTTTGATGCCATGCCTGCCACAGACTCTTCTAAAATTTGAAGGGTTTTCTATGCTGCAGCGTGTAGATTCTTCTAAAAGAAGTCTGATCCGTCGAGCACCTTACCTTAAAAGGAAGCGATCTATTCAGAGCCTATCTGGAAAAGACCTGCATGGATTCAACTGGCTATATTTTATGACACTTTGAGCTTGGTAGTACATGTGCCCCAGTTATGATGAGAATTGCCTTGAGATAATCATTGCAAACAGCCAGTAGTGGGCAAAGAAGCCCTTGCATCCACCTTTACTATCTAGGTTGATTAAGCCAAGATCTTTCTACTTCACTCAGAAGCTTGTTTCTGCAGCCAGACAGCAGGGTGCAGCTGTTGGCAGAGCACAGTTCATGTACTACTGCATTATTCTTCAGGTACCAAGAAGTGTATCTGTGTGATGTCTCCCTAGCGCATGACGAGCCATCACAGATACCTGTAATGGTGAGCAGTGTCACTGCTTGCTTTACATTAGCAAAGAAGAATGATGCTGAATTTTCTCTTTATTTGGGGAAATGGGTAACCAATGGAAGCTGATAGCTAACTTGAATTTTAATTAATATCTTTCAAGGGCCCAGGGCGTGCTAGTAGATGAGCTGTATTGCTTCAGGCTACTGAATCACAAATAGGAGGTGTCCTACAAGCTGACTTCTGAGATTGGGGCCAACCTGTCGATTTTAAAAGTCAGGAAGAAGTGTCAGTATTAACCAGAGCCAGACGGTTGTCAGAGCCCCACTTGGGCATATTCCAACTTTTCTGCTTAAGGAAATTGGGGCACATCTTCTGTCACTTCATTTTTGCACAGTGTATGATCCTGGCTGCAGCACAAATTCATTCATGTGTCAGCAAAATCCCTGTTCTCGGACTTCTGAATGTTCAGCTTAAGTCAGGTTAATCAGTAGTCCACAGGTTCTTCCATGTCATGATATGTATGTTGGATGGCTCTTTGGATGAGGATTTATCTGTTTAGTTCCCAGTTGTGGAGACTGGTGGCTAAGAGGTGAGCTTTTTCATGAGTCTAGGTGCTGCATATTAGTTGTTGTGTACACATGGCTTGTACAGTTTGTATTCCCTACAGGCAGTGTATTTTAGGGAAAATGAGTTACAGGTAAGCGACCTCTCTTCTTGAACACACAATCTTTTTCCCTGAAAATAGGTTCATGTTGGAGTCTCCTTTTCTGTCCTTCTCTGTGACAGTTCTTGAAAAAGTAGATTAAATTAATGAAATAGAACTGAAAAAGAAACTTAGGTTGTGTAAGGGATTTGAGTATGCATTAGATAGCATGCATACTGCTTGGAAGTGATGGGAACAGGAAAGAGAAACCCTATGATAAAACAAAAAATAGAAGGGATTTGAGAGAGAAATGCATCATAGTTTTCCTGTAGCTTCAAATGACATGGGGCAAGGTAGCTAGTTTCCTTTGCACTTCTTCCTAGGAATAGCACTGTCTCCTCTGAAGACAATGAGCAAGGAGATGCCAATAGAAATGGTGACCTGAGGGGACAGAAATGTGCTTAGAAATAGGTATGGTGGTAGAGAGACCAAAGGGTTTGACTATGCCAGGGATAAACAGAGGGATGCAGATGTGGGGTCTAGATTAGCTCAGGTGAGAGGGCTGGGGAGAGCAGAGGAGGAAAAGGAGCAGAACTGCTGGGTGAGGAGGGATGATGATGGCAAAATGGGGAGAATCAAGGTGATAGGAAAAAGGGCAGGAGACATCAGAATAAACACACAGCAAGACCTAGGATGTATTGCATAGTGATATGCAGAGTCATACACTTCACAGATAAGAAATGTTATAGTTAGGATGATGAAAATGTCATTTACTGTTTTAAGAAGTAGCGTTCAGAAAAAGTTACATAATTTTTACATTTGAGAAAGTTTAACATTTAAATTAGCCAGATGTTTGCAATCTGTGAAGAACTTCAAAGGAATAGAAGAAAAAACTTGAGAGAAGTTTACTGGATTAAAAATGTAGTTAAAAATGCTTATTGAAAATAAAAGCACACACTGGATTTACATTTTCTAAGAGCATGTCCTTATATGTGTTTTGTAATCATTGCACTCTAAACTTAGTGACTACAAAACTAGACTGAATATATTTTAAAAGTAAATAATACCTGATTTCTACCCAAATCCTGCTTTAGGATATGAGAGTACTTAAGTATTAGAAAAGTTAATGAATTAAACTGGCACAAGGAATTGCTAGTACTGCTTTTTTTTAATAAAAATGTTAAGATACATGTTGCCCAAGCTATTCCATGTACTTGTAGTAGGGCCATAGGATTAAGGGTCCCTAGTTACTCTTTTTCCCGAGAGAACTGTGAGCTCTTTATATTAGTGTTAGTAGTGTTAGTGCTTTATATTACGGTTTGCTCTTTAGCCATTTGACATTTACATGCTGTTTTGAAAAGAGGAGTTTTATTTACATCAGTGGTTTCTTCTTCCTGGTTACTTTCCAAATAAAGTCTGCACTCTTCTCAGGTGGAAGGCAGACACGTAATCATAACTACCAGTTTTCTTCCTGCTGTTTTCTGCTGATCCTCCTATTGGATCTCTCTGTGATCCAATGTGATATCATTCCAAAAACTTGTCTCTGCCAGCTCTTCCTAGATACTGTGTTTCCTTGCTAAATTGGAGGGAAATTGTCAGAGCAATTGCATGGCAAGAAATTGTCATGCAAGAAAGTGTTTTCAGTGCTCAAGAAAAACTAAGAAACTTTACAGGACTGTGCAAAGTATTCTGTCTGTCAATGTGTTCCAAGTGATACAATCCATGTCATTTGTGTGGATGGAAGGACAAGGCTGCCTTCTCGAACTGCAAGTGAGTTTTTCAAGTCAAATACAAGAAGGCAGTGACTACTCTGAGTGTTTGTATGTGCATTAGCCTGTGGTAAGACTCCAGACATATTTGTTGTATGATTTAGGTAACTTCGTGTCTGTCCATAAGTAGAAATTTAATTTTCTGGAAAAACTAAGTTCGTAGTGAGTTTGGAAGCAACAGAGCAGCTATTTCTCATCACAGCACTGACATTGTGATTTTGATGCATAAGTACATTTGGAGATCTGGTGCTTCAGTTCTTGTGGCATCTCACAATGTGAACGTGGTGGTTCAAATACTATCAAAGATCCTTTGCAAGTCTTTCCTGGTCTCACTGACTGGGAACAGTGGTGTCTAAAGTTAGCCTCTAGAATGGCCTTTTGACTGCTTTTGTTCCCAGTATTTTAAAGAAGTAATAAGTAGTATTTTTGAGACTAGTTTTTCTTTTCTTAAAGAGATATTTTTTTGCAGTTCAGCTCTTCCTGGCTGCTTTGTTCTAGGCATCCTAGAGGAGGATCGTTTATCCGGCCAAACAAGGCAAATTTTGGAGTAGATTTTCTTAGTGCAGTAAAGGATCGGTATGCACTGAATGATGAGCGAGATGTTCAACACGGGACAGAGAATACACTTGTATTTGGAAAGAAGACTGTGGAATTCATTGGCATGGATTCTATTGCAGAACAACAAAGGCAAGTGTAATATATGAAAATCTAAGATACGCTCTTAGCAGCTGGTGAGTCAAGTATTAATTCAGCTTTAAGGAGACTAAGCTGGGTGCCTTGAACGTGATATTATCGTATCTCTAAAAGTAAGGCAAACTGTGCTATGGTGGAAGAGAGAAGAGATCTGCCTGTTGCGGCTTCATAACTTACCTGTTTTACAGATAGGAACTGGGATTATGTCATGTTTGAGTGCTCACAATCCTCATTTTGATTTCACAAAGTAGGAGGTGCTGATATTTGGAGAGGAATTAGTGAGATAAATTACCATGACATTGGCTATCGCTATATACACGCATGGTCCTTTTTAAGGAGTTGTATTTCAACATTAATATTGTACAGTACTATTTAATTTTTGTTTACTCATCAGTAATGACTATGTAACTAAGAGGAGGAAGGCAGAAAGTCATTGTGCTGCTAGTGAAGAAGTCTTTCAGTCAGTTCATGTCATGTTCATTTATCTGGAAGGGTGACAAAGTAAGCAACTTAATGATGTGTAGTAGATTGCAGTTTTAATGACCTCCAGCCGTAGAGAGATACTGTTTCATAGATGGCAGTCTTCTCTGATTTGATATTCCACAACTGTTCTCCCTTTGTGTCCCAGAACATACTGAGGAGTCAAAAATACTTATGTCTTTTTTGGTAAATGATACAAACAATGCCCAAATAACGTGGAACTTCTTGAAAATAAGTTTTGCAAGAAACCTGCTTAGCTTGGAACCTCTTATTCAGTTCTGATTTGCATTGCTGTATTTTGTCTGTTTCATCACTCTTCAGTTATTTGGGGGCTGGTTGGGGTTTTCTTTCTGGGGAGGTTGGGTGGGCTTGTGGTTCAACCAGACCTATTTTGCAGTAGCAACGTAAAGGCAAAAAATAGAGGAGGTGTGCCCGTTTTTGAGTAAGAATGACACTGCAATGTAGCAGTCTGTTCACTGCTAAGTCTAGAGGAGACAATATGTATGAAAAGAATGTTACTTAGCTGCAATAACCAGGTATTTATATAATGTACCTATTTCAGTTTGAAGATTGCTTAACAGATTGTACTTTCTCATTTAGCCAGCTGAACCAACTGGTCGATATCTCGGTGCGGGAGTGCGCCGTGAGCCACGCTGGTCAGGAGGAGGAAATCCTCAGAGCCTGTCCTAGTATCCTTTTTTTGCTGTGCTGCATGATACCACAAATGAAGTATATATTTTAGCATTCCAAGTGTTCACCTCTGAATGATTTGTTTATCCTTTTATTTAAAAATGTTTAAAACCACAGCTTATGTCTAGATGCTTAACACAATGTTTACAGAGTTAAAAGGTAGATGCCTACAGTTTTTGAGAGGGATTGCAAATTGTCAATAAAAGCAGAAAAATTATCACAGATTGTTACTGTGACTGCAATTTCAGAAGGTGCCAGCAATGGCGTTTTTTTTTTAATTTAACTCAAGAATAGAAAATCCCTTAAAAATCCTACTGATATGTTCTGTAGTCACCAGAGGTTTCCAATATATAATAATCTATTCAATATACTGTATGTTGTAGTGATGTTACAGAAATGCAAAGCAGGTATTATTTGTTCATTTATAAGGACCGATAAGAGTTCCTGTCAATACAGAAATGAATCCATTTTAGGATTTGTAAAGTTAAGCTTTTTAATAAAACTATAAGCCATTTCCATACCACATATCAAAATAAAATTTGTTGTAACTGAGCAGCAGTATCACTTAGACCAAACACATGTAATCTATTTCTGTTTATGTGGTTCAAAAAAAACACACCCAAATTTTAATTTCTGATGAAAAAAATTTAGATTTTACTTGAGTTTCTTTTTCTTAATGGGAAATTTCAGATATCAGGCATATAAATCTGTCAAAAAATCTTATATCATCTTGGGAGACAGTAACAGCAATCGCTTCTCAAGTTCAAAATCTGGAAACACTTAATATCAGGTATGAATATTCATATTTAAGTTTCTGTTCCTTTGGGGTAGGGACAAAAAAGAAGAGGGTGTTTAGGTATGGTGTCAACTTTCTAAAGGTAACTGGATACTGCAATAGTCATTGTAATGAGAGCAGAGTTTTTAAATACTTTTTTTTCAAGTCTTGTCCTTAAACAACTTGTGTGTGTGTATTTTTCAGACATCTTTTCAAGGAAAGACTAGAACCCTAGGAGATGAGCATCTATGTAAAACTAAATTCTGGAGGAGTGCTCAGCACAGGCAGATGTTTACTGGAGTTTTGTAAAACTAGAAAAATCCAGTTGTCTGAAAAAGAATACATATTTCAACCATTAAACATTTACAGAAATTTATGTGTCTGTCAACGTGTTCCATGTAACACATTTCACCATTTTTATGCAAATTGGCTCATTGGTTAGGGAGACTGGATTAAAGCACATTATAGATTGTTACAGGTTGCTGTAGACTCTTTTAGGTAGTTAGACTGAAGGTAAAGAAATACTTGAGTACTTTTATAGAAATATGGAAACAGGGAGTATGGAAACATGTTTAAAGTGTCATAAAGATGTACTTACACACATCTGTGACATCTAAGACAATTAATTCTCTTGATTTTAAAGCTTTGCTTGCCCCAAGGCAGAACTGACTTTTACGTGTGCAGTGGGTCTGAGTCAGCAAGGAGACGGGTTTCACAGCAAATGTAGCCAGATTTGCTCTGTGCCTGTGCAGCAGGTCAGGCTCTGGACACTTGTGCATAGGGTCTGCATGGCACTGGCAGGGTGCAGAGACTGCTGGCAGATGGGCCCCTCAGAAGAAGCCAAGACCTTGAGGTGGCACTGCTGCAGGAGGCTGCAGCCTGCTTCTGAAAGCACTAGTAGCATGTCCTTAGCACTTAAACTCTCACTGAGCGTTTTTTATTTAGGTTTAGCAGTAGCTGTTTGCCTGCTAGGATTGCAAACCTGTTTGGGTATTTTCATGAGTTTAGATTTTTTTTCCTACATAGAAAACTGGTAAAGTAAATATATTTTCATTTTCAATTTTAAAGTCATTACAAGTGTCTTAAGACTTTTTTCCTCCATTTCTTATTGTTGTTGATAGAATCTGGCTACCCAGGCAAGTCTTTATTTAGGAGCCCACTTTTGTTTAAGTGTGATGCTTACCAACAGTGTCTTGACACCAAACTGAAATGTCCATAATGCTCTAACCAAACGTTAAGTATCCCAGGACCCAGTCTGTTCCTGTCATGGTCTATTCCTGTCCTGAAATGATGCTGATAAGAACTGTGGATCATGGTGACAGAACTGGAAGAAAATCTCTTGTACAGTGATGACATAGGAAAAAAAGAGAGGATGTTGTTAAATAAAGCTGCAGTTCCATCAAAACAAGGAAGAATTCACAAAATAATTTCAAAATAAAGAATGTTTCTAGTACACACCTATACGCTGTAGCTGGCACATGCAGAATAATTCTCTGGTGTAAAGTAACAGAATGGAGTACAGTTATTAAACAGATAGCAGCCTAAACCAGTAATTTAGAGAAGCTGATGTCACAGCTGCAACTTTAGGAAGTTTGTTTTATTGTATACTGCTGACTCTTCAAGCAGAGTTGCTTAGCTGCTGGGGGGGGTCATACTAGTCACTGAAGACAGCAGTAGGGCAATAGGACTGGAGGTAGAAAAATAAAATACGATTTTTTTTAGTCTTTGAGATATGCGTAGAGATGAGCAACTTCCAAAGCCTTCATTCCTTATACAGCACATACAATGTAACTAAGACAATTGAAAGTGACATAAGCTAAATTGATATAAATACCAAGTTAATTTAATAAAAACGTTACCCCAGTTTTTATATTTGTTCTTATAGATAATTTGACAAAAATTTATTTTTTACAAGAGATGTAAGTGTTCCATTTTCTTCAATAATTAGCACTGAACAGCTGTTTGCAACCTGGGTGCTCTCTGTAAGTCTGACTTTGCCTAGAGCATATGTTGCCATGATTTATTATCAGCAGCATTCATGAGAATACAGAGAATTTATTTTAATTTGCCCAGAACATTTTTTTCCATATTTTGTTGTTGAGAAGTGTAGTCTAGACTGGTTTTCAGAAATTATTTGTGAAAACACTGGAAAGCAAAATGGGATTGATGCTGGAATCTGACACTTAGGACTACAAACTGAAATAGTATTTGTTTTTTATTCTTTTGGCCTTCTGTTTACTTTAAAAAAAGAAAGACATTAGCAGGTAAGCCTGTTACTGATTTTTTTTGTGCAAGGAATGTTGGCAAAACATTAAAAAAAAGAATAAATTAAAAAGTAAGAGTGATCAGCTATCCACCAGGCCTAAGAGCTTGTTTAAATGGGGAAATTTAACCCGTAAGTGTAACTACACTGAGAGATTTTTATCATAACACGCAGGTAGATCAAACCTTAGGGAAGAAATGAAAACTCTTTTTTGAGGGTGAGTAATGAAAACTATTTTAAAGACTGCAGATTTTGAGAATCTTTTAACCATTTTATAGTGATATTTTGCTATTGAGAGTGGATTTTACATAATTTTGTTTTAGTAGGGCCTGGATAGTTATGTGGGCTCTTTACTTTCGATTGACACTAAGGAGTTTAAGCCCAAAATCTGACTTGGTTTGATTTAAAAATGAAAATCATTGTTTTCATATTAAAAACTTTGGGGAGAAAAAGGAGAGGAGGCCACAGAAGAATAAATATGCATTCACAAGGTAGAATTATAAATTAGGAGAGTATGTTTGAATATAACTAGAAGGATATTTTATAACATTTTAAAAAATTGGATTTGTCTTTAATATATGATTCCAAATTAGTGACTTAAATAAATGAAGTTATTAATTATGCTAGTAATTATTCTTTTTACACAGTGAAAACAAAATGAAATTCCCACCTACATCAACTTCTGTATCCAGTGTATTTTCAAAATTGAGGATTCTGGCACTTAATCAGACACAGATAACATGGACAGAGGTAATATGTAATAACTTTTCCCAGTTTTGTTTTTATTTATACTGTTAGATTTTTGAGGCAGGGAAAGCAGAATAAACATTTATGCATTGTATTGTTCTAGTGAATTGTAATCATCCTTAGGAAAGGTGCTGTGGTGTAACTGTATTAGTTACGTAGCTCCTGTGTGATGTGGGCAGTTACATTGGCACGGGAGTCTAATAAGAGACATTTAACTTCATCTACATTTGTAAATTACAAAGTCAGAATAAAGCAGTTGGTGTATAATACAACTGCATGTCCCAAAGGTTTGTGTGGATGAAAACTTGTTGGTTTATCTGTGTTTTTATGAATGCAATAGAACAAATGCAGATGGAAAGAAGGTATATCATTATGACACAAAGTACTTGTTTTGGCATCACTTTGCATTGGCTTAGTGTCTTTGTGTATGCTGAAGTTCTTCAAATACATCTCAGTGGTGCCATGTTACTTATAATGCCTTGTAAATTTTAGCCTATTAATTGGATTCCTCAGGGGCAGGTTTTTTGTATATACTGCATCATGAAATTACCTGAATTGTCAAATTTTTAGCTGCTAGCAACTATCCAGTAATAGAGCACTTACCAACACTAGAGCTTGAGTTAAAGTAGAAAGAAACTTATTTAGTCTCTTTTCTTGCAGCAGGGCTGGAGAAGGGTCATCACTATATTTTTCTTCAGTATCTATTCACTGTGCTCTTAAACCATCAGTGCGGGTTATTCTAGGACAGTTGGTAGGCCTTCCATAACAGCAGCAATGTGAATGGTGAACTGACTGGAAGAACTAAGTCACTACAAACACTTTCAGTGTCACCTAGTGCTCACCAGAGTAAATCTGAGCATTATAGCATTTAAAATGTTGGCAGCTGCCAGCAGCTCTCTCCTCTGTACCAGGGTGGGGAAGTCTGCTCTCAGCTGTTCCTGCAGGCAGGCTAGAGTTCTCTAGGGGTAGCTCAGATTCAGAGAGAAGCCCCAGGTTACTCAGAGCACTTTAAAATGATAATTTTAAAATTATTAGCTTTTGCATTTGTTGTTAAAACTCCTCTAGTTGGCAATTCCTCATAGGTGGTGAAGACATTTTTGGTTCCAAAATCTTTTTTTATTACTCTGAAATTTGTTTGATTCATTCCCTGAAGTGGGGAGACTTAAGCCTGTGTTTAAAAGTGGTGTTCCAGGGCAGCCAAACAAAAGGGGAAAAAATAAAGGAACCTACCTGACAATACCCTGTGAACAAACCACTTGAAAATATGACTGCTTAAGCAGTATGGGGAGTTACTTTGAAAAGTCAACTTTCTAATAGAAAACAATATGAATATGATCCAGGCAAAACACAAACACAGTAATTGTCAATGGAAATATAAGCAAAGTCTGAAAAACTAGGAGTGTCTTAAGTAACATTTAAAAAAAATTAATGGTGAACAGTGTTTCAAAATATCTTATTGCCATGTAAGAGTGTATGGCATGGGGTTAGTTTTAAAAAAGAAAACAAGACTTGAATACTTGTGGGTTTGTTGGTTTTGTTTGTTTGTTTTTTAATTTGTTCCTGTTTTGAAATATTTTTCATAGCAGAAGGACATACTTAACTGTTACACAATTATGCATAACTCTACATTTCCAAACATTTCTCTCCTTTGTATATCATATGCATATGTTTATATATATCTGAGAGCTCTATTCATAGATCAGTAGAAGATCTTATTACTATATAATTGTCAACTGACTGCTCAAAACATAGCATACAACCTTTAAGGGGGGAAGATGTCCTGTAAAATATCTTACAGTTAGAAACTATTGACTTGGAAATTAAATTAATGTATTTGTGAGTAATGAATTTATATTTATGGCTTCAAAAATACTTTTTCATATTCAGCATTTAGATCATAATGTTATATTTGTCATTCTGTTTCCAAATTAAGATTTTACATTTATAAAATAATCTACTAAATACAGGGTAAAAGAAAAATCCGGATTAGAGCAGAGATGCAGGATCACATTTCTGACACCAGCAAGTAGCAGGTAGTTGGGAAAAATTCTAGGCAAAGGGCAAGCATGTGGGAAGAGCTTCTTATAAAGTAATCTGGAATTCAGGGGCTTCCCGAGCTGGAGACTGTATGTCTGTTTCATTAGTCTTTGTGGTTTTTTTGTCTCATGATTTATCTAACCATATTAAGAACCCATTTGAAGAGTTTTATATCCACATCTTTTAACATCAGTTTAATCATGTGCTGTATGAAAAAAATATCCTTTTGGGTTTTTGATCTTGATGCCTGGTAATTTCATTTAATATTTCCCAGTATTTTATCTGCAGGTAACTGAGAAGAGCTATTTTCTGTTTCATTGCTTTGATGTTTCTTCATAAGCTTCTTTGTGCCTTTCCCATTTAGATTACTTGCTTCCTGGGATAAAGAGTCTAAAAATAAAGGAACATCATGGACTTACATGGTGGCAATTGTTTCTCATTATCTTTATTTCCTGTGCACTGGGATTTGGATTTCCATTTTTCTTTTTTGATGAGCAGTGGCTACTCCACTGGCTGTTTGCCCCAACCTTCCCACCAGCTATCTGCAGCAAGCCCCTAATCTTTTCCCAGTGTTAATCTGGTGTCAGATCTGTGAACTTCTGTTTCAATGTAGAAACTGTTTAAGTGATAGTTGAAAATTTGGCAGTTCAAGTTTCTTAGAATTGTGATGCGTCTATAGTTTGGTTTTGGCAATTTTCTAGTCATTTGGTCAGTCTATTGAGAAGTCTTCAGATTTCTGCAGTTTTTCTGTGCCATCCTTCACAATGAAGGGCTTCGGGGGGGGGAATATACCTGATTTCTTCTGACTCTGCAAGGGCCTTTTCATTCTTCCTCATCACTAATAGATAAACGATTTTGGTCCGTTTTGTTGGCGTAGGGCAACACTACCCAAATTAAAGAGATAAAATATTGGTGTTTCTTATATCCGAGTTCATAAGTTTACGTGTGTTGCAGATGTGGCAACAGGATGATGTTTCATATTTTGGGGTGTAAAGCAGTTGAGCCCCAAATGATATGCCACCAGTTGAAAACATCTCAAGAGTTAATATTTTGTATTGTATGCATAATAATTAAGTTAAATACATCTACCTTTATAAATTCTGACAACTATTACAGACAGAATGAAGAATAATTGATGACAGGAGGCTTTTTAGTGTCTAGGATAGTGGACATTTATAGGAGAATTTCTTAGCTATATACATAACAAATAGAATTTAATTCTCCAGGTATCTGAACTTCACTGCTTTATAAACTGTATAAAACAAGCTTTAGGTCATTATGTTGTGCATGTATATGTCTGTGCTCTTGCATCTCAAAAACTTTGAATATGCCAGCCAATTTCAAACACATTTTGAAAAGAGGTAGGGGCTTAAAAATGGTTTTGTTACCTGCAAGTTCCATGAAAATAGGAATGGAGATGGAGGAAAGAGCCCCTTTTGAGTTTCCTAACCAAGGAAAGTATAACAGGATGAGATCACACTTAATTTGACTCTGGAGAATACACACAAGAAAAAACTCATAAGAAAGAAAAAAAAAATTGTGACTCACAGGCACAAATCTGTAGAAAACCAGTCAGTTCCAGTGTTTATGGAACTCCACTTGTTAAAACTGCAGAATTTTTGACACTGCCATAGCTGCATTCAAAACTGGGGTTTATGACAGCAATTTCTATTGTTTTGTAGTAAGTGTTTATTTTTAAAAGTTTCAGTATCCTCAATAGATGTTTGGAAAAATAAATCTGTATAAAATAATCATTTTAATGTGATTTCTGGATATAAGATGAAAATGCGTCTTTGTTCAATTTGTAGACTTTTTGAACTAGTTTGTTTTCTTTAGGGTACTCAAAAACTTCAGGATATGTACTAGCTTAATGCAGTTCTTAGATTTTAGTGGCTTCCTGTGCTGACAGTCTCAAGACAGAGAAGCCTCCTTCCAGCTCTGATAAATTAAGACATTTTAAAAGCCTGTCTGACCTGATGAGAGGTGCAGAAGTTGCAGAGCTGTGAGCAGTCAAGTATATACTGCCATTTCCTCACCTCATCACAGGGAAAATCTGATCTCTCCAACACTGTTGAATAAAGTAAACTCAGTTTTTGAGGTTACACGGTCCTGAGGTGGGGCCACTACTATCCCCAAGCCCAGAACTGCAGGTCCTGTGGCTGGGCAGAACTCCTTTGATATCATCTGTGCTGGCAGATGCAGACCCAGGAAAGAACCAGCTGGAAGAAAGGGAGGGCTAGGCAATCTCTAATACTTGTTTCTCTGGGTTTGGGAGCTATGGCTTGTTCTGAATGAGGAAATGTGCATGAAGCATAATTTCTGGAATATTTTTTTCCTAAATTTTGTTATATTAAATAAAGTTTTGCTCTTAGGTTCTTCTTTGTGCTCCAGGATGGCCAGCTCTTGAAGAATTGTACCTTACTTCTAATAATATTACAGCTTTGGAAAGGTAAGATGGGTAAAATAAGTCAGTTGCTGTCAGACTGATTGATAGACTGCAAAGTTATACAGCAGGTTAAGTCACATTCCTGTAATGTTTACATCACCGTGATATAATTGTAAAATAAATTGTGAACTTCACACGATGTGCCTCAAAAAGTTTATAAATGTACACAATTATTTGCATGCAGCTATATACTTAGAAAATGAGTGGGTTTATTAACAAATAACTTTAAATATTCTGTGTTTGTGTTTGCTTTTTTCCAATGTGTCAGGCCTGATAATGTCCTGCAGACCCTGAAGCTGTTAGACCTTTCAGACAACCAGTTAGTGGATGGAAATCAGCTGCATCAAATAGCACATCTTCCCAGGTAGCTGGTAAACAAATTTGCTGGGAATCCTTTGTCCTGGATATTCATCTCCATAGTCTTTGTTGACTGAAATAGATAATTATATACTTCTGCAACAGAAGTGATTTGTCATGCTACGGAGTTCTTTATAGTTTAGTATGCGCAGGGTTTTACCCAGGGTGACAGGCCTATAGAGTCTGTGTGGTGTGGCAAAGTAAAGGAGCTATGGAAGTCATTAATTATGGAGAAGGTTACTGTTGTTACTTTATTGGTAAAAGTGTGGGGCACGTTCTCTGCACAGGCACTTTCTTTTGGAAGTTTCAGTGCTTTTTTGGGGTAGCTTAAAGACTTTGAGACATGCCTCAAAATTAAACAAAACAAAACAAAACAAAACAACCCAAAATCCCAGTATAATTCCCACGCTGCATTGGATAAGTGTACTTCTACTTTATTAAAAGAATGTCTCTGGTAATACCCTTTACACAGATTCTTCTGGCTTACTGCACTCCCAGTAGCAGTGTCTTTATGGTAGCTCAGGGTTAAGCTATGATTCCTTGCTGTGGGGTTCCAGCCAGGGAAAGCAGGTGTGTGTTCCTTAAGCACTTCAATTACAGCAACTGGAAAATTGTGGGACAGATACAATAGTTCTTCTGATTTCTGGAGTTATTATCTTGCACTATACACCAAAATAGCAGCCATGATTTTAAATAGCAACAAGGTATTTTAAAAAATCATCTGGCAAGTCACACTGTTTAAATCCCAGAGCCGTTTTGAAAGCTTGAAATTATTGCACTTATTCTCTGAAGAATTTATTCCCTCTGCTGAAGTCTGTGAAGCTGCTGTTCATCTGTCAGCGAGTATGCATGTCAGAAGTTTATTACGCCTTTGTTTAAAAAAAAAAAACACTAGTATTTCTTTACAAAAAAGAAATTCTTCCTTTGCCATGTACAGTCATCATTGCACCTATTATATTTCAGATTAGAACACCTAATACTGAGAAACACTGGAATATCTTCTATACACTTTCCTGATGCTGGATTTGGTATGTAAAAGAAGTAATTTATTTACAGCTTTATAGTTCTGTTCTGTTTATCTAAAGTTTTCACTATTGTCTTGTAAATTTACTCTTTTCCCTAGGGTGCAAGACTAAAATGTTTCCTTCACTAAAGCACCTTGTAATAAGAGACAATAAAATATCAGAGGTAGGTTAAATTGTGATAGTTTCACATTTTGTCACATTTGGTTATTTTTAAGACTAACTTGCAGTTTGTTTTTTTAAAAGAATTTCTGTGATTGTATGTGTAAGATCCTGAGGTGTAACTATTGAATACTTCATTCAACACAGAGGCATAATCTAAAAATGTTAAAACATTTTGTAACATCTCAGTTAAACGTGTTTATGGTATCTAGTCATATCCCTCTGCTGCCTCATGATTCCTCTTACAGAATTTTAATGATCTAAAATGCTGAGTAGTTGCTTTTTTGTTTTGGCTTGAGTGGGGTGGTTTTGGGGGTTTGGTGGATTGTTTGGGGTTTGTGTTTTTTTTTTTTTACTTAATTAAATGTAGTGCAGTTTTTTTCTTTAGCTAAATGAACGTGATGAAAGTACCAAAAGATGAAGTGACCGAAAGAATTTAGTCATGATCATGGAAACGTGAAAAGTGACTGTTACCGTGTATTGTTCCAAAACTAAGTATGTTTTATGTTTCCACAAAAGACTATTCCCTTTCATTTCAGTGGTCGTCTATCAATGAGCTTGATAAACTGCCAAGTTTAGTGTCACTGCAGTGTCACAATAACCCTTTGATGGATACAGAGAAGAACCCAGAGACCCTGAGACAGCTAATTATTGCCAAGATAAGTCAATTGGAGGTTTTGAACAAGTCTGAGGTACGTGACATTTCAACAAATTGCATGAATCTGGGGAAAAAGGTTAAATCATTGCCTGAGGAATTGTTTTCAGTTTAAGATAACTGACTTTCAAGGTGCAGGAAAAGTGCCAACTATTCCATCCCCTAGTAATGGAGCACTCAGTAGGGCTGCAAGGTCCAGCCCTGTTTATGAATGCTGCTAACTCAGCAGGGATGTAGGAACACTGTTTTTTTCAGTCATGCTGAAGTTGCAGGACTGTTAACAAAAACCATACTTTGAAAAAAAAAAAAAATCCAGTGTAGTTGAATCTGTCTCAGTGATAGTAATACAGGCCTTTGCTTTCTGTAATAGGAAAATAGCATTATGTAAACCAAATCAAACCTGATTATAAAAGAGAGCAGAAGCAGCATCTGGTCCTTAGCTATAAAACCCATCCTTGTGGCATCATATACAGTAACATCTTTGCTTAGACACTCATTTATGGACCAGTCTGTACACAGAGGTGGGTGCTGTGAGTGTTGGGGACTCTCAAGAGCTGTAAAATGTACTGAATACATGGATCAGCCAGTACGTGGAGATGGGGTTTGTGAGAGTCTTGGTAGTATTAAAACACACCAAACACGCAAGTAAGAGCAAGGAGTCGGTGTCATTAATTAGATTTTTCTCCTCTGGAAAGTTGTATGATTATATTACGTGCCATTCCTGGGTCAGTACAGATCCCTCCCGCTGAACGAAAAGGAGCGGAGCTTGATTATCGCAAAATATTTGGAAATGACTGGTTAGCAGCTGGTGGGAATTGGGACCCAGAGAAGAACAAACCAAGTGAAGGATTTCTTGCTGCCCATCCCAGATACCCGTCACTTTGCCTCAGTAAGTACAAGTACAGTAAAATTAGCATTTCCTCACTTGTGGCGTTGTGGTAGCGCTGCTTTTTCCATGCCCTAGGAAAGCCCAGCAGCTGGCTGGCCTGTGGGCAAACGTCTCCTGCTCCTGGGGGGCGGCCGCAGAGCACGGCAGGCTCCCGGGCTCTCTCTGCCTCCGGGGCGACTCCTGCGAGCAGCACCCCACAACTCCACTGGTGAGCTGGGGGCAGCTTTCTCCACGGGGGGCTTTACTGCAGCACCTCCATATGTCTGCCACCTGCTCCACCCCACAGTGCTCCAGCCGAGGGTCACGCCCGCAGCACTTTACAGTTCAGGAGCTGCCACTTGCTATGCTCAGTGTCCTAGCTGCTGAGGGAACTGGGGCAGCAGGCTTGTGCCTGGTCCAACAACATGGTCCCCTTAGGGCTACAGTTGAGTTTTAGTCTTTTAGTTTTTACTTTTTAAAACTTTTTAGTCTTTGGCAGGTTTGTGTTTACATGCACTTTCCTTCACACAGAGTATGGTGCCCCTGAAGAAGGAGAACTGAAGGGACAACAGCCTTTGACACTGAAAAACCAGCTTCTGAGTAAGAGGCCAGGAACGGTCAAAATTGTTCCTTCTGCATTTAGACTATTTTATGAGCTTAGTGTTTCCTGAGTGTATATGGAGAACAAAAGGTTCAAAAGCTTTTGAGATGTAACAGACTTCCATCTTGTAATTCTGCTTCTCTGAACTGTGGGCATTGATGAGTTTGACTAGATAAGTGTACGAAGAAGCAGGTATCTCATGTCCTCCTCAGCCAAATTATTTTATTAATTAAGACTTAGTGGAGAATAGAGGTAATCAATACTCTCATTGTGATAACGTGAATGGCTTCTCTGCAGAAGCCTTTTGAGGTTTTAACCTTGATATATTATCAAAAAACAATGAAGCTATTTTTTAATAGCTTCTTAACTTTAGGACAGTCAAAATAAATACAGCTAGCTTTGGTATTTGGGTCTGTCTACATATTTAAACCAGGTTACATCTCAGACTTACAAATTCATTTATCTTTGTTTCCCAGTTGATAGAACTGAACCTTTTTTTTACTTCATCTGCAAAACAGTATTTTAAGGCATTAGATTCTAATGCATTTAGGTGGAAGACTAGATGGAACAAGGAATCTAGTTGGCTGGATATAATAGAAACCTTTTTTTAAGGATGACTTTTAATTTTGTAAAAGAATTAGGCTAATAACTTCCTTAAAATGTGCTTGTACAGTGCTTTTGAGATACCATGGGTCAAAAGCGTGCTTTAAACTGAGTAAGCAGTTTCCATTCCACTGCAAGCTATTTTAAAAAGCTAACTAAAAATTAAGCATTTTTATGTAAATACTCCTTTTGACAAAAAAAAGGTATTAGGGGAGTAGGGGAGTCAATTCTAAAATATGTCCCCTATTTTATCAGAGGTGAATAGAAACTCAATTATTTTGCCAAAGTTACTTTTAATTTTTCTAAGAATGACTAAATGCTCTTAGCTGCTCAGCTACAGGCTATTCTGGTTTTTAGAAGCTCAGGCTGAGCTAAGGGGAGCAATCTGTAATAAAAACAGGCCAGAAAGACTCTGTGGTCCTGTCAGAACAGGGCTTAATGTTCATTCACGAATGCCTTGCTTGTTCTTCCTTAAGCTTTGACAATTAAATGTCCTGAGAAACCTGAACAGAAGCCAGTAGAGAAAAAGCTACCAGGTAAGAAGTGTGGGCTTGTGTTTAAACAGTTGATTTGTGACTCCTTTCCAAATAATTACATTAAAGAATGGCAGCTGCTGCTGGCTTTGTCAGCTCCTGGAGATTCTCCCCTGAAGATTCTGTCATATAAAGAAATATCACAAGTAGAAATTGTTTGAAAAAGTCACAACTTTTCAGACCTTCACACTTACTTTCACTCCAGCTTGAAGACAAAGTTGGTGGTTGTCTTATGACCTCTGCTGTTGGGTTCATGGTTTATCAGAGGCAACCAGAGGCTGATTAACGGGTATGAAATCTAGTGGATGTGTTAACTACATAAAAAGAACATGAAGCTGTAAGAGCCAACTACGTAGCCTGCAGTTCTAGGTACTGAGGTCCAGTACTTAACACATTAAGTTAGAAATCAAGTTCTGACCAGTATCAAATTTATCTTTTGAAATTTTAGTGCCTGTAGTGAGACTAGAATGAATAGATCTTGTTCTAAATCAAACGTTTTTGAAAGATGTGTCAGAATGGAGTCTGAGAGAAAATACTTACTCAAGCTTTATTCTAAAATAAAAATCACATTTATTATCACAAGTTGCATAAAATCAGATAGATACAGCTTTTACAAAAATGTTTGATAGAAAAATATTTGTCTAAGTACAACGTGTAGTATTATAGGAATAACTCACTATTGCTGTGCCTGTAGATAAAGCTTCAAAAGAAGTGAAAGTTCAACCAAAATATTGAGTATATCTATTGCAAACATAGGTCTCACCGCTGGAACAAACTATATTTACTCATTCAAGATTCATTACAAAAGGTAACCTTTTGTGTAACTGACTTCATAATATAAACCACTCTACTCCCAAACAAATTGCCAACAGAGTTGTAATGTCATACCATTTCTAAGCATGGCACTAGTTCCACAGTGACATCCATTTAGCTGTGCTGGGAAAGCCAGTTCCTGGTAATGAAGACTTCAAGGAACAGTTGCCAGATGCAAGCAGTCAGAACCTGACTGGGTATGTCCCAAAGGTCACTTAGTTTAGCATGTCGTAAATGCAAACTCAAAAGCAGGTAAACTATGAAGCCCTAACACTTTAATTTGGTGTATGGGATCAAAGCACTTAACCCATAGTTAGCACATCCTGTCCTACCCACCAGAGATTAAACCATTTTCAGTTTGATTAGCAGTTATGGTTTCAGGTATAAAAAGACATTATTGCAGTGTTAGAACTGAAGCAGCAATACAGCCTTTCACTGTTGCTATAAGCAAGTATAGTTGCAGCACTAGTACTTCGCTACAGCTCAGTGGTAGCAGCATTTTTCTAATAACCTTTCTTTCTTTCTTTCCCCTTGACAGAGTCTATGACTATTCAGAGGGTCAAAGGACTGCTGTATCGCCTACTTAAAATTCCTGGTTCAGAACTGAAACTGTCCTATGAAAGTTCTAAAGTGAGTGAAAAATGAGTAATTCAACAATAAAATACTGCAGGCTGCTGAAGGTCAATAGAGTTCTAAACCACCACCCCATCAAACTGATTTCACTTAAGGAGGGCAGTCTTCATGCTGTAATTTAGGACCCAGTTTCATTCCTGTCATATGACAGGTCCTCCCTGACTGCAGCTGTCTGATCTGTATTTGGTTTACATTAACAGATTTCCATTTAAGTCTGATCAGGGCTTTTTCCTTTCTTAATTCTAGCTGGAAGGAAAAGAAGTTGAACTGGACAATGACTTAAAGCCTCTGCAGTTCTACTCGATAGAAAATGGAGACTGCGTGTTGGTGCGGTGGTGAGCGGGGCCTCCCCGGCTCGGCCGGCACTGGGGCGGCGGGGGCCAGGCAGCCCGTGCCCAGCACACAGAGCTCCCCGTTCCTGGCACCAGAGGACTGCACAAGGACACCTTCAGCTCCATGGAAGCATTGGCTTGGGCTGAACTGCCTTACTTGAGAGATACCAAACACTGCTTCAGTGCTTCAATTAAATAAAACTCAAGGTACCTCTTTTGCCAAGATTTTATACTACCTGCTTGTAGATCAGTATGTGATTTGAGTTGTGATCACTTTACTTACATAAGAGGACAAAATTAGTGCTGCACTCAAAGAGGCTACTTGCTCTTTGTTTTCACCTAGTTCCAAAGACCTTAAAGCAAAACAGAAGTAAAACAGCAGTAATTGTAGAAGTATCTACACAGCCTTAGTCTATTTAAGATCAAAATCTGACAGGCCTTTATTCTACCCTATGGCATTAACATACCACAGTATAAGTAAGTTCTCAGCATACTTACTGCAAAGTGTTGCTATTTATTTTACATTCTTCAGTATCCTATTTTACTTTCACTTGTGTATCCTGATTCATTTCTAGTAACACATTGAGCTGTCAGAAATCCCTCCTAATCAGGCCAAGTTTGCAGTACTTCAAGATTTGGTATAAGCAAACTTTGATACTGGTCTTATCTAAAATGGCAATGGTATAAACAAACTAAACCTAAATCCTAACCTAAAGCTGTTCCAGCCCCTGCACAGTTGAGGGCAGCCCCTCAGGCAGCACAGAACCTGCAGCAGATGCCCTGGTGCTTAGCACAGCTCTATACAGAATTAAATCAGTAGTACTTTAATTTAAAAAAAAACAGGCCAGTTGGCATTCTTATGTGCATTTATTAATTACAAGTAGTCTTTGACTTTATATAAAAAGGAGGTTTTTTTCTCCTAAACATTTTTTGTCAGATCAACATCTATACTATAGAAAATTAATAGTATCAGTCCACTTGGTAACTATCAAAAGGGATGTGCAAATAGTTCTACTTGAGTTGAAACCCAGCACTAAACGATACCTTAATATTCCTTATTGTTCCAAGAATGAATCCAAATGGACACTTTTCCATGATCAGTCTATGCTACCCTGTTTTCCAAAGCAAGTCCATCATCTTTCCTCGCATCTACAAGGATCTCCACACAGTTCCTTTAATCTCCAGAGCTCCGTCAGTTCCTGTGGAGAATACTGGGGGGAAGACAGCATGCCACTCTCACATGTCTTCTCACACAACCAGAGACTATCCTGTTAGAGAGAGAATCAGTTCAATAATAGTTTTCTTACATAGGCTTCAGTCTTAACAATCTTCACTTCCAAGAAGAACTTGGTGCAGGGGGAATTTCTTCAGACTTACTTGGTATCGTTTCGGTCCTACAGCTGCCATCCAGATGCCCATACTCACATCTTCACCCTAAGACAACACATAAAATGAAAATTACAGGTATTAGCAGCAGGAAAGCATGCATCGTGACTTTGTGACCCAGGATAAGTTTCATTAGGTACCATCAGTAAAAAATGTTAACTACAAAAACACATGCTTGACTGACTTAGAGGTGTTAAATTAATCCTCTTAGCTCTCCTGTGATAATACATTGTTCTTAAAAGAGTAAAAAAAAAAATACAAGACTACAGCTCCAGAGGTTCTCATTCCAAAACAGTTGCGCTTTGACCTAAACCAGACACTACACAAAGCGACCAAAAGCCCGGCAGAAAGCCAGCATTCACCAGGAGAACCCAGCACTAACGCTGGAGCTACCTCCTTTCCAGCTCATCCAGTACACACGCTGTTCTCCCACACCAGTTGAAAACAGAAAAATTGAACCAACACTTTAGCACCTGGTATGTCTTTAATCTTTCAGAGTTGCTTGCCAGCCACTGAACAATGTCCCTGGAGATGACGTAGCCGGATCCACAAGCAAAGGCTGGATATGCAGGACTCGGGTACTCCAGCTCTTGCCATTTCCCGGTTCGATCAACTGCCCAATTTAGTCTGAAACTGAAGAGCATGTTAGATGTGAGATGTTTACACAAAGCCCTCTGTGAAACCTATGAACAGAGCTAACCACTGACATAATGATGGTAATAGACAATACTAAGAAGAAGAAGTAAGAAGGTGATCCTTATTATAGTTCCAGCCATATTTCTTTAGGGCACGCATCTAATCGAACAGAGCAGCTGAAAGTAGGACTACTGCTCAGTCTCAGTCTTGGGTGAGAAGAGAAAGTTCTGAGAACAAAAACAAAGGCAATACTGAGGGTCAGGTCTTCAGCACATCTGCACCCGCTGCTGGGCTTTGATCCAGGCCCTTTCCTGCGTTCTGCAACAGGCACATCTGTCCAACCCCCTTTGGTTAATCAGGGCGACACAAAGGTGGTGCCTCCAGTAGCACGTGGCTACTATACAACCCATACTCCTGATAAAACAAGTGACTGCTTAAAATCCAGGAAGCATGGCAAAGTACTGGGGTTTTATATGACTTCTCTAAACCATTTTCCAAATGAAACACAACAAAGTGGCTGTTCAACCAAGGCTGCCATCACTCAATTACAAAAAGCTTTCATGCCTGTTGCCTCTCTAGGGAAGACTACGTGCTGCTGGAGGCCTGCAGAAAGCCATCAGTGCTCTGCCTGCAGTCCTAACAGGCTGATGTTACAGCCCTCTTGACCTGCAAGTACTTCTTGCGCTCACAGCGAAGTGGTGTAAACGTGCCAGTGCAGCAGGTTCTCCCTGCTTCTGCAAGCAGGTCCAAGGATTGCCGAATTTGGTTACGAGCACAAGCAGCTACAAGCTTTAGTGAGCTACAAAGAACTGTCACCTCAGACAACAGCCCCATAAGGGAGGAACTACAGTTGAGTGGCAGATCTGTTATCAGTCTACACCTTCATAGCTGAAGCTGACATGTTAAAGCACCAAGTAGATAAGTCACATCTGATACTCTAATTCACTTTAGACTCAGTATCTTCCACTTAAAGGTACAACCCCCTCCAGACTGAGGGCACCTGCTCTGCTAATCTGCAGTGATTTCAGCACTGTTCACTACACCTCACACTTGCCTTACCTGAAGGCTGTGACTATGAGAGACTTTACACTCAAAGACGTCCCCTCTACATAAAATTCTTCAGACACAGAAAAGGTGATGTTTTGTCCAACTCTTCTCTCTTCCTTTTATCAGTAACCTAATAAAATTACTTGGTATTTTACTTCTACCCCAAGACTCAGCAAGACTGATTTTTCTCTCTGCAGAAGAAAGCATTAGCCATCCTCTCAGGTTCATTCGATGGCTCTTTTAAGGCCATCGTCCAGGAACACATCAGAACATGAAGCACGTCACACTCAACAGTGTATCTTAGACCCCAGGAAAAGGGGAGGTTCAGATTACAAATGAAACATTCTTCATGGAAAACCTGGAGTATCTGAAGTTTATTTTTGGCCTAAAGAAGGTCAAGGAAAGGTGCCACTCTGAACTCCCCCTGCTTTCCATAGCATGGTATAAAAGCCAACTTCAGCTGAACTGCCTTTTCCTTTACAGCATTCATACTAGATTCAGCCTCGGCCAGAATCAGCTTGGCACAGTGTACCCCACCATAGATTCGGCCATTTGCAGACACAGTCGGTGATCTGTCACAGGCACTGCTCCCATGCCTGAGGGTGACTGATCTTCTGACTGCAGCTGTCAAAGAACAGAGCAGCAGTACCTCAAGATAAGTATGCTTTCTCCAGGATGAGCCGAAGTCCTGAAGTAGAATACCTGGACCATTTATTTTTCTGAAGTGCTCTAGATTAGCTAGAGAAAAATTTTAAATGGCACAAAACTACAAGAATATGAAATGGTATCAGAAGAGGGCTATTAACTGACAGCACATGCAAGTGCTGCTCAGTCCAAAGCATTCCATTCCCAGTTTCACTGAGATCTCATCCTTGTTTTCTGCCACAGTAAACTGTTCATTTCAGAGTTCACAAGAATTCCCAGTAAGTTTCTCTAGTAATACAGGAATTAAGTATTAACAGATTATAAGGAACACTGGACAACAAACAAATTGTCTGAACTAGAGAGAGCTTAACAAGGTATAGGTGAAGAACGCCAAGTCAGTTCTTGGACACATGTTCAGAGGAGCAGAAGGAAGGTAGACCATCAATAACATCACTGCAAGGGCCAGATACACTCACCTTCTGCTCAGGAAGTTCAGGTCTCCACAGACCAGACCAGAACCAGCTCTCAGAGAATCCTAACAGCATTTCATTTGCCCTTCCACTAACGCTCAAGTCTAAATATACAAGGGATCACTAAGTTGAAAAGGAGAGCTTGGAAGGGTCCCCCCAAAAAACACCGAGAAGCCTCCTGTACACCCAATGCTTACCCACAAAGCTGAACACATAACCAGAAAACTCTGTCCAAGGAGCAGCCCCATAGTAGGCAGCAACACAATGGTAGGGACACATACCATTGCATAGATAGGGGCACTAGGGAGAAGGAGGGAGATACCTTTCTAACACATTGTCAGATCTTACAGCCAAGAAGATACTCCAGAAGAGCTTTCCCGACATCAGCCAGAACAGTAGCCCAGGCTGCTTACACAAAGTGCTGTTTTTGCTTTTGCAAGTTGGCTTCCACATTGTCATCGAGTTCCTGACCTTTTACATTGCTAGAATGAACCTATCTTATCTTCACTATTGGCCTTGCCTTGTGGTAAAGGCAGCCCCCAAATAATTGACAGGCACCAGGCAATCAGGGTTTTTGTACAGGCTAGGGAATGGATGCCCACCACTCAGATCTTTGAGATCATCACAAGATAGCCAGCTATTCCACACACACCTTATTAAATCACCTTACAGGTAGGCAAGAGTCAGCACCAGGTTTGTAAAGCGAGTCACCTTGAGCAGCAAAGGCAGCTTTGCTTCAATGAGATGGCAACAGGGAGACACATGGTGCCACTGTGGGATATTAAATGGTACAGCAGTGTAGCATCCTGCCACATTGGTTCCACCAGCGTAGCAACACGTGCCATAGGTGGAAGAGATGGGCTATTTGGAGCCTCCTAGTTATTCACAAGGTGATAGAGGCTGAGGAACCTCACTCAAGAATTCATGAATCACATCTACCATTTCAGACAGCAGCAAAATGGGTAGCAACACCTGTCATTCACAGGCTTCAAAATAAAGTGCAGGCTATAAAGGCAATTTTGTTTCTTATGTTTACCCCATTTCTTCAACCCAGCAAAAAAATCATCGGCTTCAAAAAAGTAACATAATTATAGTATGTACTGGCTTTTAACATCACTGTACTGCTGGAATACTTTTATTTACTTAAGTACTATGGCAGAGACATACATGACACGTTAAAATTAGGCAAGACATTCAGCAAGTCAACTCCTTGTAAAGGCACACTCTGGAAAGCTGTTGTGAGGGACTGATTTGTGTATTCTGAGGTTCAAATTTCTACATGTACAAAAGTTCTGCTTTTTATAACCAGCTTCCATAGGGTAGAAAAGGGGAACTCACATGAAAACAGACTGAAAGCAGTAAACTGTTCACTAAAGACATGGTATCTCTTAAAGACAAGTTTTAAAAAAAAAAACAAAAACAAAAACAACTCACTTTCCCCACCAAATGTTTGGCCTGTCCAATTTTTTCTGCATTATCCTGTTAAAAACAGCCTCCAAATCAATGTAACAGTCATCATCTGTCTTCAGCAACAAATCAAAACTCGTTGATTCAACTGTCCTGTAGCCAAAAAGAAAAGTGATGAGATGCTGAGCTGCAGCCCACGAATTAGTTACACAACAGAACGCTCCACAAGGGTTTTTAGGAAGCAGAGGGGGAAGGAAAAGGAACATCTTTCATACCCTTGACTTTTAAATGTTTTCCCTGTTGACCAAGGCTGACTGCTCATCCTATTGAAGGGAGATGCAGCTGCATCCTATGATGATCTTACAACATGGATTTGTGTACGAGCTGAATTAAAACTTGAAGTTTTGTTCTCCAGGACAGATGGTGCATTTATTAACGAATCTGCCCTCAGAAGGATATGAATCCCTGATGATGATGGCAGCACAGCTGCTAAAAGCAAGTGGCTACCTGTCAGTAGCCTACTCTTCAGGATGAAACAGTCAGTCCAAAGGCAATACAACTGTAGAAGGTTGTAAAACATCTGTGAAAACAACTTGGTACTCGCTCTTCCTCAGTAAAGCACTCTTTGTGCAAAAAAGTAATCTTTAACTCTTTGAAATGGCGGAATATCTGTCACTTGTAAAATAACCAAAGAAGCTTAAAATTCTAGGGATTATTCCTAGGCTGATCAAGCAACATTGTTTTTAAGGGTAATTTCTCTTAACAAGAAAGGCATTTTCCTTAAGACCTTTATTACTAAATCTGGAAAAATTTGCTAACCTGTAAGAAATGACCACAAAGACCTAAATCTTTACATTTAAACTCCCTTTTTAGAACTGAAAGTATGCTTCAGTTTTTGAGTTACATTCATAGCCATGAAGTTTGTTAAATAAGTGCATAATCTTGCAAGCAACTAAAACTGTCAGCTGTATTTCTTACTCCACAGCAACAACAATTAATTGAAACAGTTGCCTCAGCGTAAGAACGAGAATTACAAAATAGAAGTTATACCTTATTACATTCATCACAAATGAAATATACTGTGAAAATTCTTCCTTTCAACCTTCTGCCCCACCCTGTACACAAGCTGCCTGTCCTTCCCCTCTGCTCAGCACTGGTGAGACCACATCTGGAGTACAGTGAGCAGTCTTAGGTACCTCGGTACAAGAGAGACTCAAACATACTGGATGGAGAGTCCAGCAAAGGGCCACCAAGATGATTAAGCCACTGGAGCATCTCTTAAGAGGAATGGCTGGGAGAGCTGGGACTGTTGAGCCTGGAGAGAGGAGGCTCAGCAGGGAGCTCATCAATGTATACAAGTACCTGAAGGGAGTGTGTAAAGAGAGGGAGCCAGGCTGTTTTCAGTGGTGCCTAGCAACAGCACAAGAGTCAATGGCCACAAATTGAAACACTAAGTACACAAGCAGGCCAAAAGGCATCCTTCGAAAGACTAAAGCTGCTAGTTTTCACTCAAAGAAATCAAAGGAAATTACAAGGAGATGGCAAAATTTTCACACCTGGACTCCTAGAGCAGAAGCCTGTCTTGCCAGCTCATGCTTATTTGAGGCACCTAGGTTCAGCGTTCAAGAAATACAGATCCTGTTATGTTACTCACTACATCCCCCCAAAAATGTGAGAGAGAAGTACAGCTTAATGAAATCAGTCACGTAAGGCATGTATTTCATGGAACCTGTCAGGTAATGTAACATACTGGATCACCTTGCACTATGAACAGCAACATTCTAAGAGAGAATACTTTGTTTTCAACTTACCATCGGTAGAAGTTCAGCAGCTTGGCTGG
This sequence comes from Merops nubicus, assembly GCF_000691845.1. Classification (NCBI taxonomy): domain Eukaryota; kingdom Metazoa; phylum Chordata; class Aves; order Coraciiformes; family Meropidae; genus Merops; species Merops nubicus. The sequence goes on from NW_008609041.1 coordinate 34,472, forward strand.
AACGTTTCTGTAAGTGTCAATAACATCTACAAAAACAATATCGTCATAGGTACTGCTTTCTTCCTTCAATAAAGCATCTTCTTCTTCAAGATTTTTAATGTGACTTGTAAACCTTTCTGGGCGAGTATGGAGACTTTTTAAAAGAGCATCACCTTCTGAAGGAAAGAGCACCATCATTAGACACAGATCCAGACTGTCTCTTGGGTTGTACATGACATGCTGACAACATCAATCTGAAGAAGAGTTCAACTCAATGAGGTTATGAAAATGCTACAATTAATTGAAAAATTTCTGCAAAATGTTAAAAGTTGTAGAACAACACAGAAATCTATTTTTGTGTAAGGCCTGATACAGACAGTTTAAAGTAAAACAGTACTCTCTTCCTTTTCAGCCATAAAAGGATTCAGCTTTTTAAGGTTCTTTAATATAACGGCCTGTCTAGGAATTCACTATTACTCTTACCAGTAGAGTAAAAAAGTGACTGCTAACATCAGTTACTCCTCAGTACATATATCTGGCATAAAAAACTAAACACCATAACAAACAAAAAATTCCTGTGCTAAATGTAATAAATTTGTCATTGCTTTGATGTAGCATATGTGGTCTCTACTGAACCACATCACATAACTGACTGAAGGTAAAAGCTAAAGAAATATTGCAAGAATACTGATGGGCATAAAAAAAACAAATAAATTAATTGTTTCTCCTAAAAGAAAACCTAAGATAATCAAGTTCATAAAGATAGCACAAATTTTACCTCAGAAATGCAAAAGTTCCTGTTTTATCATAACATCAAATGTGATTCTACATTTTGCAAACTTACCTTGAATAGTATAGATAAAACCACCCGCTATTCCTTCCACACCCTCTGTGAGTTCATGTGGCAGCAAGCCTTCTCCTGCCTGCTAGAGACACATTAATGGCAAAAAATAAATTTGTTCATCTCTCACTGTGGATGTGTTTTTCCCTAAAGTTTTAAGGTGTGTAGTTTTCTGGCAACCGAGAATGAAAATAGTTTAAAGCTCTTCTGGTTTAGGTACCTGCATAATGAAAGGCTAAGATTCCTAAGATTTTTAATTGTAAGGTTTTGTGTTTTTTGAAGCTTCACCCAAAACTAGCAGTACTACTGAACTTTTAGACAACGAGTTTCAAAGCTGAAAGCACAAGGTGAAGTTATTCTGGCTAAATGGCACAGCATGTTTAAGCAGTTTTTGACTGGAAGAGATATACTGCCAAAAAGCAAAAACCAGGCCTTAATCACATTGCTTGGGATTTTAGCACAGCATTTTTGACCCACATTTTGCCACCTCCGATACACTGATACTACTTCACACCTGACAAAGACAACAGATGAACTTTACTCCCTGCATCAGTTTTTGCATGCCCTTGTCCTTTTCCCAGACAAAGCAAATTTCCCCTCTGAGACAAGAGGCGAAGCCAAACTGATTAACAATTTACAGAGAAACACAGGAAAGCAAAATGCGAAAAGCCCAAGACTTATAGGAAGAACAGGAACATGGTGGAAGTGCAGGTGAGGTGACTCACTGTAATGACTCTGAAAACACCCCCTCCATCATTCACCGTCACTTTATGAAGGTTTCTTGAAACGAGGCCCTGAAGATCCTGGCTTTCCCACACAATGGTACCTTCAAAACTCTGGCAAGAGAGCAGAACACTGTTATCCAAATATTCAAAGTCTTCAAAGGATGAAAATCAATTTGTTTGGTTTTGTTTTTTTTAAGTCAACTTAATGCAACATAGAGCTTGACCATACAACACAGATGTTTTACTTACACTTCAGTAAAAGTAAGTTACACGTAAGAGAAATAAGTCTTTAAACCTCAGTAACATAATCATGCTCTTAAGACTAATCATGAATCTCTATATTAGGAACATCAAACTTTTAACAGAAGTCTAACATAAAAGGCTTTGGCTTTCTAACATCATTAACATGGCATTTAAGGGTGACCTGAAGTGAATTTTCAAAAATAAACTATAAAATCCCGTAATACAAAGAGAATACATTAAAAGATATTTGGAATAGGTGCTGCTTTTTAGTTATCTGCCAAAACCAGAGATCAGAGACTCAATCCTGACATCAGCAAAACTCACAAGGAAAATGCAGCCACCTTTATCCTGGCAAAGCTGTCACAAGCTACTGTAGGAGAGTCACAGAACTCTGACCTCACATCTTGGCTGGTATGGAAAAGAGTAGAAAAACAAGTGAATATCTAAAAAAAATTCTGTTTTTAACTGTCAAGTTACATCACTCCATGTTTTTTATATATGTGTGCATATGTGCTAATTCTTGCATTTAAGAACATTTCATCTCAACTTTAAACTAATCCATCTAACAGTCCAACTATTACCCGTTTTATATAAGACTTTCCTGAAGGCCCCTGAGAACATGCAAAGGGAAAGTGGTACATTGTACAAGTAAGTGTACTGATAGTATTATATTTTTTAATATTTTAAGGCAGTTTCACCCCTACGACAAGTTATTATAGGGTAGTAGGGTCTACTCCTCACTGCTACATGAGAGCATTCCGTTTTGTTTCTTCTAATTTCACGGGAAAAACACTAGTAGTTAGTGCAGACCTTGGAACAGAGAAACCATTAGTTTCAGATACTTGTAGATATATCTCTGTTGCTGTAGAAAGTCTGCTTACTTGTATTAGCCTCTCAGCTCTTCCCCACTTTAGCCTCACTGTACTCCAGAAACATTCCCCAGACAACTATGTATCTTACAAGTCTCCCATTTATTACTTATAATGCCAGTTTTATAATCTAATAATGGAGCCCGTCAGAGTTTATTCAAGCCTGACGTGCATGCTCAATACCTTCCCCTTTTTTGTTTAATTACCTGTCAGTTATCAAAACAAATGGAGCACTACTAAGACTTTTCTTAGCGGCAGAACACCTGAACACCCTGCACCCACCACAGGCTCAGTTTCTCCATTTGCAGTGGCTTCACCTCCCGTTCCAATGTTTTCTGCTGTAGGGACTGGGCTCTAATCCCATTTTGGTGCCTGTTTTACAGACACAACCTTTGGCAGGTTGTTTAGTGATCCGGAGAGTCCTTTCATTCCTCAGCAACAAAACCATTAAAATTCTCACCGCTGACTATTACTGATACTGAGTTCAAACATGTACTGAGAGTTTTAATCAGTACATGTCCAAAACACCTGCAAGGTGTCCTAAAGCTGCAAACTGTCATTACTTTGCAGGTTGCCAGACTTGTAAGCAAATTTTCTAATGACTTCATCCTTCAGCTATTCTTTCTCTAAGCTGCTTAATGAAAGCGAAGGCCTGGAAATGCTTAAAGCAAAACATGAGGAGCACACCCGAGACTACATCATCTGGTTTTGCCATTTAAATCCCAGGCTCGTTGCTGCCGCAGCGAGTCCCGAAGAGGTGCCGTGACGTAAGGTGCAGCCCTGCCAAACCCTCTCCTGACGTGGAAGCGCAGGGTGCTTTTTGCTCCTCCAACTGCTCCCCACTAGTAACACAGAACAGGCCCAGCACGGAGTCCCCTTTTCATGCAAGCGGCCTGTGCGTTTGACAAAATAAGTGCATTGCTAAGACTTGGCTGTAAGAGTCCCTGTGTGAGTTCCAGTTATCTGCTAGGGCTTCTGCCCCTCCGTGCTTTCAGTCGTTCCCAAGCTGAATGATTGATTCTGTCTTTGACAATCTGGCCTGACAGATGCTTATTCTAATGCTGCATTTCCCTCCCTTTCCCCAAAATGAGCCAAAAGAGCAGCACTGCAGCTGGAAGATAAATGAAGCTCTTCAGCAGTCTGGACAATCCATTACTGCTTGAAGGTGGAAGGCAGAGAAGAGATACTGTCTCAGAAACCATCCTGAGACAATTAAACAGTTCACTAAATTTACTGCTCTCAAACAAGCAGATAGGAACATGTGGGCGTCCTATCTGCTCTGAATCATCTAGTATGGTTCAGCATCCTAAGTATCACAGGAGACTACATGCTGTGCACAAGCCCTATTAATCTACATTAGAAACATCATGTTCTCCTGTAAGCATTCAGCGCACGGCAAGTCAGATTAAGGAAGCCCACACAAAGAAATATATGAATACTAATATCCCCTTTATAAACGAAATACTTCCCATCTGCTTCTCAGGAAAAATGCAATCATTTATAGCAAAATTACAACTGCCTAGAATTTTAGTATCTTGGAACAAAGTCTTACATGTTATTCCACCGAATTAGTGGGTAAACAATACTCTCTTTAAAAAAGTAAAAATCCCTGAATCATTTTGGTTTCAAATTAGCTTGTCAAAACATATGCACAAACTATTGTGCACCCAAGAGGTCTCCTGCCAGCATAAACTTGCACAGTATTGAGTAAAAAATGTTTAAGATGATAAACCAATTAATCACCTTCAGATTTCCCTTAAAATAAAGTTTCCAAATGCATGCATTCTTCTAGAGCCAGAGGCATAAATGAATGATTAAACTGGCCCCAGAAGTCCTCTCCTCCCACTTCAGTCTTCTCTTGCTCTATTCTTTCACAAAACAATTTATTGCATAATAAAACAACCCAGGCCCAAAGACAACAAACAGAAATAACAGCAAGGGCCCAGTCTAATAGAAGGATACTTAAATGAAGAGAAAAAGCCTAAAGTGGCAGCTGACACATCTCATGAGAGATCACCAGCCCACCAGGAACAATTCCTTTTACCCGGGAGGGTCTGTTGAACTAGAATTCTCATTCCAAGTCAACTCGTGTTCACTAAACCTTCCCTGTAACAACATCAGGCTTTTTCTGCCTATATTCTGTTCCTTCTGAGTTTAAACACACTCCTTCCTAAGCAGCCACAAGTAGACTCCATATCCTCTATAGCAAAATGCTACTCTTGGACTGCAGCCCCAATCCCAAAGAGGATTAAAGAAAAAAAGATTTTAGACTCTACCTCATTAGCTTAGCTAATGGTATCTCAGGACAATCAAGAACACTAATGCTCATTACTGTCCAAAAAGCAGAAGCAGTCTTCTTCCAAATTCCTGAGGGGTGCTCATTTAGGGGAAAAAAAAAAGAGAAGCCACTTCTGCCATAGGACGTTAGCAGGTTTTAAAAACCAAAATGTCAGTCTTCTCTGTGCCATCTACTCCATCTAGACCCTACTAAAGATCTTCCTGAAGTTCTAATTCTCGTTCCCTTGCGTGGTTCAATGAATGAAAAATTCCTTACGATTGCTGCCAGAAAATGAATGACCAAAATTTCAGTAGCCCTCAGTAACAGCGTCTAAATTATAACTATTCAACTAATACCATCACTGCAAACATTACACACAAAATCTTGCTGTTGTGTCCAAGTTATCAGAAGCAGAAACCTCTTTTCCAGCTCTTCCCTAGAAATCTGTGCGCTCCTCCCCTCTCTATCTTGTGTACTACTGTCTGAAAAAGAAGGAGGGGGAAACAAGTGTCCCATTCTCCAGTGAACTCTCCCACAGAATTGAAGCAGGTACAATTTTCACTCAAAATGAAAAGGTTTCTGAAATTGGTACTATTTGTCAATGTCATTTTTTAATCCATTTGTATTTTTCAGCCTTTTGCCTTATAACTACTGGCGATAATGAGATGGTGAAAAAGAAATTCTGGATTTCAGCATACCCCCTCAAGTAACGTTCTAGAGGCTTTCACTTGCCCTCTCCTGCCTCAAGCAAAGGCCAGTTGTATCAGCCAATCTCTCTAGTCAAAAGCACTGCAGGCTGTTTTGGTAACTGCACATACCTCTGGCAAAATGAACTGCTCTACTGGCTTGTACCACAACCTGTTCACTTGCACTCCACAGCTCGGTGGACTAAAGCGAGCACTGAAGAGAGCTTCCTGTGAATGACAGAAAAGAAAGAAAAATAAACCACACATTAGAAGTGTTGTGAGATTATGCAAATCTTGATCATCTCAGTTGGTTACAATGGAAACATGCTTATTGATTCTATGAAACAGTGGAGGTTTTATTCTCACAATGGTCTCAGACTTCACAGAATTCAAGTGTGGGATTGGTATGGTGGAAGCAAACAACAATGGACGTGCAAACAACGAGTGCAAGTTGTTTGAATCCAACCAACCAGAATCCAACCAACACAGCACATCATCCGGAAGACTCAGACACACCTCCCAGTTTACAGTCTTCCTAATTTCAGTTTAAGTAGCTCACTACTATTAATTGCAACAGAGGATGTTAACCCCTAAAACTTAATTGCTACTATATTACATAGGCCACCGAGTGGCTCTTAGATAATAACAAACAACATAAAGACGCTCCATTGCCAGAGTCCAAATCCTCAGAAAATGGTCTCCAAGCACTCCCATGAGACTACTTTTTCTCCTCCAGTGGAAGTAAAAAGCTAATGCAGATCAACTTAATAGGCTCTCAACATTTAGATTTCTACCATTTAGCAAACAAACTTGAACACAGGATAGGGGTTTCTTTGCTATTATAAACCCAAATCTTTGGAAGTTCATCATAAAAGCCATAAAATTCAGTATAGTTTCTGTACTTAATTTTAATTGTTAGCTTAAATTTAAAATTCTTTCTACTGTAGCATAGCCAGAAGTCTTGAAATTGGCCTGCCAAGTAGACATGGTTATTTTGGTTATACCTTTTCTAGCAGCACTAGTGAGGAATTTTTCATTCATTGAAACTGGCCCCTTGATAGAGATAAATGCAACATACCAAATACAACAATCATACTCAATTATTTTTTTCCTCCAGGTTAGCACTAAGCTATTCTATTAAACCCATAACATCTTGGGATTGGAGGGAATTCTCATTGAAGCTTGATTATTACCTGTAAATAATACCAATTTCTAGAAATCTCAGAATGTTTTGCCAGAACACAGACAAGAAAAACTTACAGCTGCCTTGTATCTCTCTGCCTGAAGGCAAATGTTTTTCTGCACATCTGTTTTAAATATATTCAACATTTGATTTTCTTTTAATTCCTTAATACCTATCAATACTTTAGAACCTCAAATGCAATCAAAATGGTGTCTTGGAATTAGATAGAAGTTTTCTTTGAAAAGGGCATTTAAATTAACTCATTATGGATTTCATCTTTTCCTCATCTGGGATATGTGTGTGTGTGTACATCTATATCTCTGCAAAAAAAGAATTTACAATGCAGCAGAAGAAAAATACAATTCTTATGCTTGTCAGTTAAGTGCTCTCTTCTAAATCATCAACACAACATTTCGCTTTCTATAAGAATTTAATCCACAATAAAGAGACAACATGTTTTAGTCCACAGATAACCACAATACTCTACCTCATGTTCTGCCTGGTACAGTTTTACAGTGATGTTCCTCTGGAATCCCACCCCATCAGCCTCATAAAATACCCCAAGACTGGTAATGACAATGGGGTAAAGTACACGGAAGTTCACACTGACAATTCTGTCTTCAGATAGCACAGAAGGTACATCCTCAGGGAGACTGAAAGCTTCAATTTCCTGATTCAGTACTATATGAAAAAGAAAGGACAGAGGTGATGTGAGAAGACTTCAGGTCTTGAACTGGATACACACAAGCACATTGGAAACATGCAGTGGATTCTGATTAGTTAGCACAGCTCTCAAGTGCACAAGGACAATCAAACGCTGGAGGAGAAAACACAACTGGCTGCAGACTGCAGCAAAGAGAAACCCAGAGTGATGCAGCAATCTGCAGGCTACCAGCAGTGGCAAGTCAATACTGCAAGTCAATTTCCACAGGGAAAAGACTAGAAACACAATAAATCCACAGAGTGAAGATAAAAATGCTATTTGACTGCATGAATATCTGTATATTATCATATTAAAATAATTCTGCATGTATCCAAATGGCATACACCTCCACTTAATTCAGCTGCCTGCTTTTGGGCTTTATCATCTCCCTAAGCCCCGAGGTACCATTTATTCTTTGGAGACTGGTTAAGGAGTGAATGTTGCCATTCAATGAGAAAGTAACAGAAGTTTCATTTTACAGTGAATTATTGGCTTAAGTCCTTAGTTAACTTGCAATTAAAAGGCAAAAATTAAATATGAAAAAGAAAGACAGGAAGAATTTACAATTTTAGTCAAGAATTTTTGTATGGCAGCATTTTCCCCCCACTGTACATTTCTTAATTGCTCTCTCTAGAGTGGAATCTGGAAAACCCAATCAGCCAGACTTGTTTAGAATGCACTTTGTCACCCAGAAGTCCATCTGACACTTGAGACTGGTACCTTGCACACCGAACGACTCTCAGAAAAGACGTTTAATAAGTTAACTTCTATACCTGGGTTACTGATGTTCAGAAGTTTGCAGGAGTAGGGGTCTTCTCTGTCATCCAGTGGCACAGCACAACCATGAGCACCTATTATAAACTTGACAAGGACACTAAAATAATTTGGCTTTATTAACACCAGTTCTCTTCCCTCCTCCCTCCGTCTTCAATAAACTTAGTTCATCACAACAGCCTGTCTTTCACAGGTTAAAGATTTGGAACCCCTTAATCAGCAATGTCTAATAGCCACATGAATTCCCTCATAGGGGCTCAATTCCAAACCCACATTGGCCCTTTATGTTTCATAATGAGGACGCAGGAAGAGTGGCAACTAGGAACAGGATTTCAGACAGCCAGCACACTGAACAGAAAAAGACCTAAGGCAATGCTGAAGATCCTGAAGACTTGCCTCTCCCTGTCTGGCTTTGTTATTCATTTCAAGACTCTTTAAATATTCTGCATTCAAAAGGCAATTTTAAAAAATAGCAAGAAGAAAAAAGACATGGCATAAAAGCAAGAACAAGGACTCCAGACTATTTGTTAGAATTAAATGTCTCAATTTTGGGTTGTAACAAAGCAACAGGTTGCTCTTTCCAGCCTCAATCATGGTTGTGCCACAGTTAGGAGCAGTATGAAGAGCAGGAGGATCCACTTGAGTCTAGCCTTTCACTCAGCAACTAGATAGCCTCCTGGAACTCCATACAAGCTATCGAAAGGTCCCATTTTCAGATGGCTGAAGTAGCTATGCTTCCCTCCAAACTGCATGCTGCCACCTAATCTGTGAAGGGTAAACGGCTTTCAGTGCAAGGCAGGTACCAAGATGAGGCCCATCAAGATGACAATGTTCCTAGGAATGGACAGCAGCAGAACTTCCTCACCAAGAGCAGAGCTGTCTGTGACTGTTCAGGCCTATGCGAGCAATCAGGAAGGGTTCTGCTGGTCAGTCACCCTGCAGCAGTTTGGTGCACCTGGTAAAACCCAAACTTTACAGCTGAGGCTGTTGGAAGTTTTCCATGGTTTTCTCACCAAACATGATCCTGCCTGCTTTCAAGTATCCTGGAATGCTAGGTATTTCAAGTTGCATACTATACAAAGTGTACATTGCAACACAGAAAAGGGAAACTCTTATACATCACTAATGAAGAGTAGCAACTCAGCAAAAACAATTACATTTTATTCCTTGTATAAAAAACAGTCACAGCCCAGAACAAGAAGTATCCTTATATATCACTAAGTAGATTTTTTAAATGATCAAGAGTACAAGATGCTCACAGATAAAGCAAAGGAAGAAAAAAAAAAAAAGACTAAATCAAGATATTTAAGCACTATACATAAGTACATATATACAATCAAGATACATAAGCACTATCCCTTCACACCAGCCCCAGATTCCAAAACACTAGAGATTACCGTTGGCTCAGTGCAGGATGTTGTTTCAGGTGCTTGGACCAAGTGCTCCTTATAACACTGCGCAGTTCATGATTGTGTCGAGCTGACAGAACACCCACAATAACATCATAATGTTTCAGCTTCCACCAAGGAAAGAAGGCCAGTGGACCTAGAAATATAAAGTGACAAAAATTAATGATATGCACACATTGCCACAAGCCTGAGTTGCAAGTAATAATTAAAATACATCTCAAAAGCAAGAGTACTGCGAACCTGAAACACTAAAAACAAGTGAAATTAATATTGCATTCTTGCTTCAGAATCAGGGAAACATCTTCAACATGCCAAAACCTTCACTAGTGTCCTGGTTTGAGTTAGAACAGAACTGATTCTGTTTAGTGATTTGACTTTTCACCTCTGTCTCTTCTAAGTAACTGCACTGTCTGAAGTTAACAGCAGATTTTCACAGACAGCGTCTGCTTCTAGCAGTGATAATGCACCATGTTACCACCAAGGATGGTGTGCAGACCCAGGTCACTGCTACATCTTGTGTGCCACATTGGAGGGTGCACACAGTAAAAGGCCACACCTGCAGGGAGAATCAGGCAGGGCAGGTGACCCTAAACCAACCCATGAGGTGTTCCATCCCATAGGCATCGTATTCAGCATAAAGCTGAGGGATCATAAGCATCAAGCTCCCTTCTTCAGCGGCCGGTATCTGAGGAGGACTCTGTCTGATCTGCCTTTGAAACCAATCCATGTGTTCCTGAATCCAGCTCCTGACTCTGGTTTCCATCTGCCACTGAGTCCAGTATGGGACTTTAGCCAGAGCCTGCTCCACAGCGTCAGTGGTGGCAGTGAGGTAACTGCCATCAGGGGGGTTGGGTTCAATACCAGTTCTGTATATATTTATATATATTTAATCTTATTGTTACTATTTTCATTAAAGCTGTTTTAGTTTCTTTTCTAATCCATAAGTCTCTCTCTGTTAGTCCCTTTCTCTTCCCCTTTGGGGAGGTAGAGAGCTTAATAGAGAGCATCTGTTAAAGGTCTAGTGGATGGCCCTAAACCTTGACAACTAGCAATCTAGAAAAACGTTACTGCAATGAACTAAGCAAGTCACTGCAGGCAAAGTAAACTGAGAAACTGTGACTCACAAAGCAGGCAAGAACATAAGCCTTGGTTTTGACTGACAGCATCTTCCATTCTTTAAATATTTGCCTGCCTGTCTGAAGAACAACTGCCCCTTGGGAACATGCTCTTGCTGGGCTTCTTTTTCCTGTCAGCTATCAGAAACCTGGTGGACAAGATGCAAAGTCCTACTGTTCTGTCTGCAAAACTCTTGAGCCAGTCTGGGCCTCCTGCTTTCTCATGGATACATCCTTCAGTGTAATTTATCCTAAAGCTCAGGAGGCTTGTCATCACTGGTACTGGGCCTTCACTATTGGAATTCACCAATTTTCTACCTAGAAAAACAAAAAAAAATTTAAACAATGCCTGTCAGATTCAGAAATATGTCCACTTCCCCCTTCTCCTTAAAACTGCTGGCCCACCTTTCTGCCTCACCATTTCAATCCAGCATGTCGAGGTCTTATTGTTTCTAACCATTTGAGTGGGACACCACTCTACCTCCACATGGGGTACTACATCCCTGCACAGGAAAGTGCTCTGGCTTTACTCATAGCTGGGTGTCACTACCAACACTTGTAACCCATCATTTAGCTTATGCTGCTTTAATTTGGAGACCATGAAAGCTGGACTTGATTTCAAGCAAGATTATGACCAGACAGAGGCCTGAGAATATCTGACTTACAGCCTGCAAACAATCAGGCAAGTAGCTAAACTGAATTTGCTTGGTTTAATTTATCAGGTAATCCTGAGTTAAGAGAGATTTACATTTAGCTTTAGCAAAGGACTGCTTTCCTCTCATCTCACTATTTTTTTTTCATTAGGCTGAAGATAAAGAAAACAAATGTAAATATTAGGGCCCTCTAAACTACCGCATACAGCACAGACAAGATTTTGATTTTTTTTTTTTAAATCTAATTTTAAAGAGACCAAAAATATCACCAAGTCTGTATTGTGTGCTCCCATTAGAAAGAGCTGGGTTATCATCTGGATTCTACCTTCTGTCCCAGCATCCCCTTTCTCCACTTTGAGAAGACAGATGGGTCTTGTTACACCTGCTCACTCACCTGGGACCTCACAGCACCTGCAACAAGACCTGCTGTGCCAAATCATACCAGAGATCCATCTAGCCTTATACTCCATCTTCAGCGTGCAGGACGCAGTGGAGCAGCCTCGGCCCCACTCTGCACTGAATCAACATCAACAGAGTTCGGAATTTTTGATGTTTTGCTTTAGGGGCTATTGATAGTGGCTTGCACCCGAGGCCCTAGTCCCACAGCCAAATAAAACAGTGCTCTGCAATTGATTCTCAGAACAGTACAAGAGCCAGGAAAAGTAGAGAGTGATGTTTCCACAGGCAAGACAAACCTCTCCCTTTAGTCTATTTCCACTAAATATTTTAGTTCCAAGCATGCAAACACTGACTTCTAAGAACAAAAAGGTTAAGTGCTATAGCTGTTTAAGTGAAGGTTGCTGAAGTCAACCGTTACATTTCTTATAACCATACATTTAATTGGTGGCAATGTTCAGGAATGTGATTTGTTTGCTGACAGAGCAACAAACCTACTGCCATATGTAACATCCAAAGCAGCTTGTAAATCAAACGCACGGCTCAACTTGAATATGACTTTAGATTTCCGTTATGCTGGTAAATGCCACCTATCCAGAGGCTGGCCTGAGTGGCTTCAGAGGTCACCACACAGCCAAGATCCGCCAGGTCTCCACAACAGCAGAGCTATGTGAGACAGTCACACACTTATAAGACTACAGCATTATAACAAAGTCCTCTGTAGTCTCATCCCTTCTCACACATGCCTTTTCTTTCCTTTTCCTTCTTCCACCCTTTGATTACTCTTTAAACACCCTCTGCAGCCTTAACCGCAAGCCTTCCCATAAAGATCTCACTGGAGGACTAGCACGTTTGTAGACTGCACATGAGGTATTGTTTACACAGATTTGGTTTTGTCATAGCATGGGGTCAGGTTTTAAAAGATACCACTTTTAATTAGAAGCAGAACCATTTCATTAAACCAAATTTAAAGAAAACTAAAACTAAGAGCAGAAGTCTATGGGGTGACTTGACTCAGAATAGCATAGGCTGGCTTAAATCATTTAAAAAAACCCTGAAAATAGGTTACTCAAATCAGATATATAAGCTCTTAGTTTACATTTTAAAATGAGTGGAGCTTTTCCATAAGAGCCATTCACATGGGAACAACGTTAATGTGACAGATGCTGCAGAATTAATGCCCTACTGCTTTTAGAACATCCATCTCTTCCTTGGTTTAGGCCATCTTCAGGGTTAGTAAGGTAGCATTACAGTGGTCTATATTCAAAAGATTGTCTTCTCTGTCCCAAGGCTTATGCCATTTTAATTTTTAAATCAACGACAATGGGGAGGAAGCAAGATTACTTTCATAAAAACCTAATGGAGAAGCTCTCTGCTTGTTATCAATGGTTTCTACTTCCTATGGAAAAGCAGGAATAACACTTGCTAAACTTTCAGGAAATAAGATTCATACATCTCTCTCTGAATTAGCACTACTAAAAAATTGGGAGATAAAGTGAGGGGCATGGAGGAAAAAAAAGACAAAGGCTATTGTTTGTCTCTAAGGATAATTCAGCTTATGTGCATATACATGCTTTGATGCAGCACAGTTTAAGAGAAAACACTGCTGACCTCCAAGTCCATAATAGCAATTTATACAAGCAAGCAATACTCGCCACTGGAGACCAAACTTACTTATCCTATGTTCTGTTTTGTACATTCTTACACCAAAATTGTAAATGTTGGTAACAGGCTTAAAAAATGCATACTGTATTGCTCTTCCCTTGAACTGCTTGTGCAAGATCATTAAGCCTTTACATTTTCCAATTGCAAAGACAAAAAAATCCCTGTAAATTTTGTGATTTGTGAAGGCAGAAGGGGGCAGAAAATTAAAAAATGCGACATGTGACATTCCATGATAAACCCTAAGAAGCGCTGCTGCCTGCAGGGGTGCAAAGGAGAGGAAGCCTTTCCAACGCGAAGGTCACACTATCACTAGCTGCTCTGCTTTTGAATTCTCCCTGCCTTGCAGCTGCATCGCGGGCACATCACACAGCCCAGCACTTCCCAGTGGAACACAAGTAACCACATGTGCAGTGCCCAGCCTGCAGTCTTTCAGCATCAGCAACACAACTGCTTTGGCTTTGCTGTTTCACTTGAGGCCGTTAACCCACCAGAAGAGCTACGAAAACATGACAGGAAGCAGCTCTCTCAGCTGCGGAGGTCCATTTAATTCTGTACAGCAACTCTAAGGAGGACTTCTATCAGCACTAAAACTACCAAAGTCCAGTCTGCCACAGTCTCCTGTCACATGGTTAAAAACAAGCTCCTACTGAAGCTTTCTTGGGCTGTGTTATTTGTAAGACCAAGCTCCCACAAAATTCTCTGATTTCTGGCCACACAAGGACTTCTATTAGCAGTTTTTCACATCAGTGTGAGCTGCAGTAACCCTCCATGGGATTCTCAGTCACCAGTTTTCATGAAAGCTGATGAAAATGCTGGTCTCTTGAATCTTCACCTGTCTGCCAAACTTGACTGAGAACTACCAACAGATCAAAGTTTGGAAGCCACACAGAAAAAGGTAAAAAAAAAAGGTTAAAAGTGAGCACAAAGCACAACAAGCAGAAAGCTGTGCCCTTAGAAGGCAAGGCTAAAGATGCAGAGGTGTATCTGCTGCTGAGCTGGCCATGGAAAGAGGCCGCGGCTGCCAGGCAGTCTGCGGGCTGTAGTCAGACATTAACCATCTCAGCAGCAGTCAACAGCTCTTGAGGTTTTTCAGAATCCTGAACTACAAAGATTAATATGCATTTCTTCCTGTGAGACTGATTCTCAAGTAAAATGTCAAGTTAAGCTGTTAATTATATTTACTGACATTATAAGGAGATTAAAAGATTGAGAGATCACTTAGCTTGATTTTGTCAACAAACAAGGGAAATACAATCTTGCTGCACATATCTCTACTGAGATATGCCAGTCATTTTCAGTCAAGTTTGACTAGTGTGCTGTCCCCGAAGTGACCAAGTTCACACATTTCATGGAACTGGACTGGACAATGAAAAGACTTGTTAGTGGCCTGCACTGAGACACGCAGCAGTGTAGGCTAACCTGCACCACCAAGCACCAGAGAACCTCTACTGGGCACTGACAGAATGATCAAGCTCCACAGAAGGCTGGGCTTTGTGTCTTCTGCTACTCATGCAGCTACCTTTTTTTTAAAAAAAAAAAAAAACTTTATTAAAAAAATAAAATCAATGAGTGGAACTAAGTAGGACAGGCAGAAGATACTTAGAATATTCTCAACTAATCCACTTCATAAGTCTAAAAAGGAACAACACTCCTCAAAAAAAAAATCTCCAACACATCCCAGGTTGTTATCTCTGCCTATTCTTGTGGCTTTGCAACCATATTCCTGGCTTTTATTGCCTCCTTCTTCTGTGCCTCTTTGTGAAAGGTCCAAACAAACACGAAGGAAGGAATTAACTGAATATAAAGGTTTGTATTCACAGAATGCTGACACACGCAGAAAAAGGACAAACCAAAGAGCAAAAGCAGCTAGTTCCCCCCTTGCTAATCTTCTTCACTTAAATAACCTGCTACAGCTCCTCTGCATTACACATGTCTCTGCAAGCGGAGCTACACTACCCCCCTGCAGCACCTACTTTATAACAGAGCTAAAAGTTGCTAAGATGTGCACCCCTGGTTTCTGTGGGAGCACGGTACTTCTCAAGACAAACATGCCTTTAGAGAAGCTCTAAACATGCTTTACAGATTCAAAGAGAAAAGTCTCTGCAGACAGCGTTTGGGGGGAGGTTTGGTTTTGGTTTGTTTTGGTTTTTTACATCAGCAGCATTCCCATAAAGAAATGCGACAGCAGGGTCCTTCTGAGCTGCAAAGTGACAGCAGTAACACTGGTGAGATGGGGGTGCTCTCAACAGCACTGATGACACAGCATCTGCACACTTCTAGACAAATCTGTCAACAATGACCAAAGCATCAGAAGCAGAGACATGAAAGCAGGGGAGGGTCTATTCACAAGGGTTTGTAGTGACAGGATGAGGGGTAATGGCTTCAAGCTAGAAAAGGGCAGATTTAGGTTAGACGTTAGGAAAAAGTTCTTCAGTATGAGCGTAGTTGATCACTGGAACAGGTTGCCCAGACAAGTGGTGGAGGCCCCATCCCTGGGGACATTCAAGGTCAGGCTTGATGAGACTGAGCAGCTTGACCTCGCTGGAGATGTCCCTGCTTACTGCAGGGGAGTTGGACTAGATGACCTTTGGAGGTCCCTTCCAGCCCAGACATTCTATGATTCTATTCTATTAGTCTTTACATGCCTACAAAAGATGAAAGAACTTTGTGACCAAGAACACTACTCAGTGGCTTAACAGATTTCAGACAACATCTTTTCTTAAGAAAGTATCACATTTCGGCAGAATTTCTCCTTACAGAGCACGGCACCACTCGGAGAAACAGCCTCCAAGGTTACATTTTTCTTATTTCAGTACTGAAAAGCCAAAAGCAGGTTAAGCTCTCCCTCCTTCTCTCTCCCCTGTCACATACACAAGCTAGTCCATGAGGGGGGACAGCCCTAATTCTGCAAGGCAGATCACTAAATCCCAGCCTGACCAACCCTGTACACAGTTCCAGTGCCTTAAGTATGTGCTGAAACCGCAGGACAACAGATGGCATACAAGCAGCTTCTAGAAAATGGTGATTTTTAATCTGTTGCATAATTATTCACTAGTAAAAGACTGAGTCTAACAAAACCGAAAGGGCCAATTCTTCGTCGCCACACACCCCCGGAAATGTAACAGGAATAATGTCTTAAAGGGCATTAGCATCAGCAAAGCAGCAACATGTTACATGGAATGTGTGGGGCCTCCCAATCAGGCACTGGAACTGAAGCCCTACACTGAGTCATTTCCTGCTCGATAAGACTTTTGCTGTCAATTAAAACTTACAATTAGCAATGAATCCACCTGGAGTGCTAAAAGCAGGTCTGTCTGTTCTTTCACAAGTTTCTGAGGTCATTTTATAATTAGCATTTATCTGAGTTTTTTACAAAAGTTAACTAAAGCTTCCTCCTCACAAACTTCCTTTGGATAGCATTTGTTTGTAATGAGTTAGACAAGGACTTCAATTTAACCAAAAAGCACGTTCTTGCACAAGTTTTGCTCAGAAGAGTGAATTACCATCCCATTAACAGATAAACAAGAAGAAAGCAGGAAGCCACCACAATCAGGACACTGAGGCAAAGGCCACTGCCTTTGCTTTCAGAACAGATCCTATCTATTTTTTTCCAATTAATGAGCACTGCCTACAAGAAGTGTATTTTACCTTCTGTGACACCAAGGTGAAAGTGCTCACGAACACAGAGAAATTCAGAATCCTGCACGGGGAGAGACACAACCCAGGGTCAAAGCATGCAGGGAGACTACAGGCCTCTCACGTCGGGTAGTTAAGGAGGTTTTATTAAAGTACTTCCAATAGAGGAAGAGAAGTAGATGGAATGAGTGAAGACTGGAACACTGTCTACATTTAAAGTTATCTGACCTATAGACAACAAAAATGGATGGCTTTCCAGAAATAGAAAGCCTATTTTGACAGTTCAAGTATCCAAATTGCTCAGTTTAAGGAAGCAAAGGTTTAAAACAGATACCTTTGATCTCTCTGGTTACAAGATGGAGGCATACTTGAAGAACAAGGAAGATCCTTGTAACTGAAAAGCTTAAGAAGAGAAGGGCATAAACCAGTTGCATGTGAGTTTCAGCCAGAAATGAGAAAACATTTCTCATCAGGACAACAAAAGTCTGGAGCAGCCTCTTCCTAAGACTGCTAGGAATCACAGCCCCTTCCCAAGGCTGCTATGAATTCGGTCAATGAACAAAAAGCCACCCCAAGACTTCACTAAATAAACATAGGCTGCCCAGCTGCCATTTTAAGACAGAGATCAAGAGTTGCTTATAAGAAAAAGTAAGCAGAATTGATGGCCAGAGATGTACGTTCCAGTCCTGTGTGAGTCGATGTCAGGCTAACTAATCACTGGAACAGTCTGTCAACAGTTGTTTGTAACAAATTTCCATTTGCATGCATGTGAGCGATGACTACTGAGAGAGGAATTAAACTCCTCAAAAAATAGAACTGCTGTCACTCTGCCTTTGACTTTCACTAGTAGCTAATTTTATAACTGTTAAGGCTCTACAAAACTCCTGAGACACACAGATGCTACACAGGAATACCAAAGAACACACAAATAGTCCTTTTTTATGTCACAGCTGTTGTAAAACTCTGTCCCATTATGAGATTCAATTTTAATTCTTACCAGTGATTCCAGGTAGCAGGCAAGAAAAACCAGCAAACAACAACAACAAAAAAAAACAGATCACCCAATAATCAAATGAAATAAGACTGGCTTTACCAGACCATATCAGATCCTCTTAAATAATTTCAGATTCAAGCACTGCTTGTCCCTTTTAATAAATAGGGACATGTCTTACTTTTGTATACAAGTCCATTGGTGTTCCTAAAACACACTGAATAATAAACAAAAAAACATAACCCAGAAAACATCAGAGATAAAAAAGGTCCCTTAGCTCATCCTTCTTTCCCCTGCTGAGACAGCCATACCTACAGCTTGTACATTTTATGGTACTTAGAAGGCTGAGAGGCAGACTCATTCAAAAATTACCACGCAATGATCAGGCCCACAAAGAGACGGCACATGTAGAGCACTGAGTGTTTCCCTGAGGGTGCTCTTTTATAAGGGACATCAGTTTTCCTCACCTCTGTGTGAACACGTTAGTCAACAGGTTACAACTAAATAGCCCTTGCACAAATACAATGTACATTTACTCTTTCAGTATAGCAAAAAAGCAGGGTTTTTTATTCCTTGTTATCCTAATATTATCCAAAGCAACATAGTTTCACAGTAACAAACACAAACTCCAATAACAACTGCTTGAAACGGTGAATCTCTGAAGAGCAGAGCTTCTCCCCTCCCTCCCTTCCCAGCTGAGAAACTTCTGGATCTTCTTTAGAAATATTTGTTAGTGGAGAACACATCTCTGCAGGAAAGGCTGCCATGAGATTACACTTTTGTAACAGAAGTTACAAAAGCAGCGCTGTGAAAGATGAGGAACAAAACCAGCCAGACAACTCAAACACACTTCAGGCTAACAACTAGAGCTCCTGTTCTTCTATCACTCGAGCATCACCACTGCCCATCTGATATGCAATGGTCAGAATGCAGACACAGAGACACCCGTACACCTCTGCTGCCTTCGGACCACCCAAACGCCCTTTGTTCTATTCATTACCACTGGAAACCGAGACGACTCTCGCTTCCCCACAGCCGTGTGCTTGCACGGGGAGCAGGCACCGGCTGCAAAGCTCGCCCTTGTTAGTGAACAGGCTGCTGCCTCGCGAAACAGAGTTCTAAGAACATCTCCAGGAAGAAAAAAGAAAACAAAACCACACCATTTTCTCCTTATTTTTTTCAGATGTCCTGTAGAATATATCTTACTGTTCTCCAACAGCACGCAGGAGCAGCTGACAAGCGCTTCTGTCCGGCAGCCGCCCGTCTCT
>NW_008609042.1:0-21381 GCF_000691845.1 Merops nubicus
TAAAGGATTCTAGGATTCTATGATTAACTTTCACAGTATATTATTACATGCAGTCAGACTATTCTTTCAATCTTAAAAAGAGGATTTTATTTTTTTTTTTGGAGTGGAGTGGTTGGGTGCAGAATTTTCATTAATTGTTTAGTACTTGTAGGGAAGAAAATCAGAAACAAGAAAGTGTGTTTGACTTGCAGCCTGATGAAGTTCTAGAGGCTGACTGAAAAAGGACTCTAGAGCTTGGCAGGTTTAACTTCAGCCCTAGTGCGCAGCTCAGCTATGGAGATCAGGGCAGCTCTAGCAGTCATTTTGTTTTTAAAAATGCCTAAACACAGGAGCTTCTTTCCCAGAATTTAAGACACAGCCCTTTCAACCCAGTTTGAGAAATCCATTGTTATATCGACTTTTTGGCATTATGAGATAAAAAAAAAAATAAACCCATTCAGTCAGAGATTTGAAATAGTTTTGTACATGCAGATGTCTATTTAAAAATTATAAATTTGTGACCTTGACCAACTAACTTTTTCTACTTAGTTACCAAGAACGAAAGACACAGGGTTTTTGCTATATTAATTCAAGTAAAATCTATTATTAATGCAGAAAATAAAACAGTTCTTCCACTTCGGTATTTTATGACCTATACCAGATTAAATGTCAGGAATAGCTGACATTTGAGAACTTGTCTCATCCATCTTATACAGAAAATGCTACAATAATCATCATCATATAGGATTATATTAAATTAACCAAAAATCCTCAGTTTGCAGGCTTTAGGAATCTCAGGACTCCTCCTTCACAGGGAGGAAGGCTAGGATTATATTTAAAGGTGTACTCTTTAATTCCTAAAGGCTTCAGATCATAGATTTGAAAACTGATGATATAAAGCCATGATAAATTAGCAGTCAACAGCAAGGATGGAGGGATTTCTACTTTCCAACAAATTCATGGCAGAAGGATATGTCAGTGGCTATTAAATGCAACAAAACCACTCTGAAAATCACAATACTGTAAAAAATCACAGTATTTCACAGTTTGCTGGAAACCAACAGCTCTGCTGTGAGAAGTACTACTTTATGCTTGTTTTATTCTTAATTTCACTTCCAAGCATTTAAGTTTGCTAGTTATGAAAACTCATACCTCTGATGCTATGCTAAGAGACTGTGCTAGTCTGTTCTGCAGTGCCACCCATCTCAAAGCTCTTGGTTTAGATTGAAGTCATTAAATATAATCAATGACATCAAAGCTGAACATGATCCTGGATGGAGACATAAGTTATTCTGTAGAATAACTAATTTGACTAAAGTTACGTTTTAAATATATATAAAATCTTAATGTATATAAAAATTTATACTTTAAAACAATCTTTACACATGCTAATAGTATCATCTTAGGCTAAAGGGGAGCAAACACATTTTATATTTGATCTACAGAGGCAAACAGTGCCAACACAATGAATCCTTATGCTAGTTTAAATTGTGCATACAGCTTTTTAGTGCAGTGTAGAATAGAAAAGAGCCTTTATTTGACAGCAATGGACAGAGCTCATCTTTATCTTAACATGCAACTTCCCACTGGGATGAGGCAGTAAACTTTGTAAGTTAGGGAATTACTCCAGTCTAATTGATGATTTCAGTTGAACAGCAACAAGAAGGTACTCAGGGCTCAGTGTGAAAAAAAAAATATATACCCAAACTGTAACAACTGTGCAAAACAAAATAAACCCAAGATTCTCATCCAGCACTTCCATGTTCCTGTTTAGAAATCTCCTTCCTTTAATATGTTTTGTAAGATAATAAATTCTGAAGTGAATACGAGAACTTGTCCTACACCCTGAGTTCCTGATCAAACACCTTCTGCTGGAGAGGCTGGTTTGGACACTGCTGGTCTATGGAAAGCTCGTTGATGGCACATCTTTGTGGAAGACTGCAGAACCTGTAATCTCACCACAGATCCCTGTCTGGAGCATTATTTAACATCAGCAAGCACTGAATTATTTGATACCATACGTCACCTTGGCATTTGGCAGCAAGTTGAGAAAAATATGCAGTTTTGCTTCCCCATTATCTACCAGGTGAACAAGTTGTCTTCTCCCCAAAATTGTACTTGCAAGATAAATTAAAAAAAAACAAAAACAAAACAACAAAACCAAAGCCTAGTCTGAAACAAAGTGTATAAACAATGCACTCTCAAGTTAATAGAAAGAAAAAGCAAAGCATGAGTCAAACAGAATCATAATATTTGAAATTTAACTGGAAGTATTGTATCTGCATCACTTTATCTCTTCCAAAATCAAAAACTCTTTAAACCTTTATGATATGGTTTTCTTAAGCCATCACGAAACAGTTCAATTTTGGTTAAGTGACAACTAAATTGGTTCTATTCCACCATGGAGAAGGCTATAATATTTTTGCTGCTGTTACTCTATTCTTGATCTCCTAACCTTTAATTTGTAGCAGCTAGTCTTAGTAGGAAGGCAGAATTATTCATAATACTACTAATAATTAGTGCCTAATCACTAGAATTATTATAAAACCACTAGAAAACTGACTGGTGTAGACTTGCAGGATATAAAGCCCACGAATGCTAATTTGAAACACAAATATGTAACAACAGAAGGATTTCAATTTTGACTTCCAAACGTTGCCACAACTGAGAGCCCACTGATGACCTGTGGTGATACTTGTTATATTTTCACTGTGGCAGAGAAGTTCTACAAATAACAATGGTCAAAAAAAGTTCATGTGTGCTGCTCTAGAGAGCAAATGTTTTCATAAACAATTCCTTGAAGTTTTACGGAAGGGTATGAAGAATACGAAGAGAAAAAAATGTTTCTACACATGGTGGTCTCTAATAATAAGCAGATACTGAGGGGTGTGCAGTAGTAAATTAATGGAGGTAACCAAATAAGATATGAAATAAAACATTCTCTGTTAAGAAATTTTGCATATGGAGTCATTCTGTTGTCCATTTTTTGTACTGAGAGAAGAAGCTCAAATAGTGAGGCAGGAACAGGTCGGAGCTGCTCCAAGTGAAACCACCACAACAGGAGAACAGGAGGCAATAGCTGCTGTTTGCAGCCACACTCTATGGTCCAACCAAACAGTCCCTCATTTCTTGGGAATGCTTCCAAAAGTCTGATTCCTCTTGCCAAGCTGAGAATAGCTTCCCCCAGTTGAGCACTGACACAAAGGTGGATTCCCCTGCTGAGGAGATGACAAAGCAAGCAGTTACACTACTACTTCTAAGGGGGAATTTAGCCTTATTTCCACATCTTTCTTTCTGTTTCACTAACACTTACCATCACATAATCATCCACTTAAGGCATAACCCAGCAGTTCGTGCAGCTGCTTGGAATCTGCAGTATTGTCACTTTTCTTTTGCTCAGGCAAGCTATGATAAGAGATTATTTTTAAGGTTATGTTTTGGTCCTGAACTTTTTTTTTATATATACTTTAAAATTCATGGCAATGGCTAAATACACATAACCTCCGAAAGCTGCACCATTAAAACCAACTTTAATGTTTATGATGGTGACTATAAAACAAAATCTTTTTTCCTGACAGTCTGCAGTCACAGTTTGCTTCCAACAGCTTGCAGTTTTGTCTTCACTGACAACTTTCAGTGAAGATTAATCAATTCTTACTTGTTGAGTCTTGTATTCTAAAAACTAGCATATTGGTACCAATCAGATGAGCTATATCCTGACATGAGTTATTTAACGACTCTTGGGCAAGGCTCATTCCCTAATGACCCCTTAATTGAATGGGATATATAGGGGGAACAATGATTTGGTAAACAAAGATCAGAATATTCACATTTCGCTCATGTATTTGCAAATGCTAAGATAAGGGGTCTGCTTTAGTGCTGGAAAAATGTAATGGCTTATAGTCCTGCAAAATTCTTATTATTTCATACAAAGAATGAAAACATTTATTATCCTCCATTTATATAGACTTTACTTATAAGTAAAATAAGCTAAGTGGGTATTAAATCCTTATCCAAAATTACACGTTATCACAGGACTGGTATTAATGTCAACCAGTCAGAGTTAAATTTCATTCACTCAGATAATCAACTGAAAATATGAGCAGCTTAATAAGGCAATTTCCCCTCTGGAAGAAAACAAAATCTGATTTTTCTTAGTACAATGCTGATTAAGATTCCATATCTACAAACCACAGGCATAGAACCTGACGGGCCATTTCAATTTTTATTTTGTAATATTTCTGTTGGTGTTCATAGCTGTTCAATGAATGGCAAGTGGACAATCAAATCACATTCTCAGAATAGTTTGAAAACTGATAAAGAATTGCCTCTGTTCATGACTAACACAGATTAACCCATTTTACATCTTTTAGTTAACTTTTCCATCTCTCATTTCTGCAAAACCATTTGCAACTGTTCCAAAGATGAATGCTTCACAAAGGGCTGTAAGGGTTCTTACAGCTTAAATAGTCTTAAAATATAGTTAGTGCTAAGTCCAAAATATATTTTGCAGAAATATTATCAATCAAAACCATACAACCTAAAATGTTGCTACTAAACACATGATTTTTAAACAAAAATTAGCAAATTGGTGGCTTTTAATCACATAACGTCCAAAGGTAACTTCTAACCCTGTGTTCTCTCACCTCTCCTAAGGATTACAAGTGCTACCTTTGCTCTTCTAAATTTTGCTTGAGAAACTGTTAGTACTGTTTAAATTAATTTAGTTTGGGGTTTTTTTTTGGAAGCTGTTAATTGCTATGAGTGCTGACAACTGAAATTTGAAAGATGTCTGAAATTTTGCTTGTATATAAATAATTATCCTTATCTTTTGTAAAGTGACTTATTGTCTTGAAATTTCCCATTTCACTTGCGTGGATCATTCTAATCCTTGTTTACTGAATCACCTGCTGCTGTTTTCCACATGAAGCTTGTCTCATTTCAAGAACAGTGAAGACCTGTGCTGGCATGACAAGGCACTTTAGAGACAAGCCAGATCTGTAATACACTTGCCATACTTGTTACAGAATTTTGAACATAAGTAATGAATTAAACAAGAGACTACAAGGAGCAACCTGGGACTCACAGGATTAAAGAGGCTGTCAGCTGATCCACAGGCATAGCATCTACTTCTGATTCAAACACACACCCCCCCTCCTTTTTCTTTGGTGTTGGTAAAATTTATTAGCACAAAATTACATATTATCTTTGTTTACAAAAACGATTGAAGGGATTTAGCTGAAATGAAAACAAAAAAAAACCAAACCCTGAGCCCTCCCTCTCTCCCCCAGAGTCCACAAAACAACCAGCCATGGGAAAACTCCATTAAGACACATAAGAAAGAAAAAAAAATATTTCAGGGAGATACAAGTTTTGAAATACCAACATACCTTAAGTAGAGTTAGATAGGAAGACAATTTCTGAGAATGAGTGAACCAGAAAAAAAAATAAGAAAATTGCAGAATAGAAGTACTTTTCTGGCCAAGTATAGGATTATACTAAGCAAAGTAATGTGATTATATGTGCAGAGTAATTAGATTACACCAGCATGAACTGATGCATCGATAGCTGAGCTCTCCAAGCGCCCTCACACATTTTAATAGGAAATGTAAGACAATTGTCACACTCAAAGCAGTGACACTGATGGCTCCTATCATTAACACTATATGAAAAATGGGATCCCAGTGTATTTACATGCAGGCCACCCAGTCTCGGGGGCTTTTATAAACCCAGTCTACATAAGTGTCCACTGAGACACTCTCCCTGCACTGCTGCCCCCAGTCCCCAACCCACCAGGCACAGGGTGAGGTATACAGTTGTATTTTAGAGCTAACTAACTAATCAGTTTTATTAATTATCTAACGACTGCATTTTAGGAAAAAGAAGCAATATAAAACCCAATAATACTGTTGAGTACATCCCAGCATGTGTGCTGTGGTGACAGCAGAAAGGAGGTGAACACCTCTTCTAAAACCACTCAGGGAAGGGAGCTACACCTACCAGAGCAAAGTTTATCAATGGATATACCTTTTATTCAACCAACCGATAGAGTCTGGCACACGGTTTGGTCTTAAGATACATTTTAAGACTCTCTTTGTTATATTTATACATCATTTGATTTGCTGTCAGAACAATAATGACTATCTACTTTGCATATTACTTGCAATAGCAGTTAATTTACTCTAATCAGCTTGAGGTGAAGGGGAGCACAGATTAACTTCAGGTTTTTCCCCTCCCCACCACTTTGTTTCAACGTAATTGTCCTCCTCTGACATAACCCCAGTGAATCATCTCGCAATCTTTGGCACATTTTTAATCACTCAAGCTCCTTGCAGCTCTCTATGAGCAGGTGGAAGATAGCCTGGGTTGAGGTATACCAGACACCACCTGCTGCAGAACAGTTCTCTCCCTTCTTACCTTACTAAAATATGTGCTCCTGGTCTTTTCACTTGCTATTCAAAAAGAGGGAAAGAAAAGACTGGTAAAGATATTACTTTATATTCTTTAAAGGTGTTCCTGTGTTCAGTAACCAGGAATTGCCTGAGACAGCCTGCTTCTTGATGGTACCTGGCAAGGGATGTGCTCACTTGTCAAAGCTGAATGGAGAGAGAGCAGCAGTGACAAATCAGCCCAGCAGATCATATGGTGCCCAAATCCCAGAGAAACCCACAGCAATATAAAGGCTAAACCACTGGGAATTAGTTGTACAGATGCTTTCAAAAATTCTAATTGCTTTCTTCCCATATCTAAACATCTTTGAAATCTAGTTGTCATCCCTGGGAAGTCACAATGACAACACAGGTTCTGAACCCCAAGTCCCTGCACAGCAACTAGAGGGAGTAAAGCACTTTGAACCAGGATTCAGAGTAGCACTACCCAATTAGAATGCAAAACTACACCCTTTCTGTTATTGTTGGATTTCGTTTTATTTTTTTTTCCTTTTTAATTAAACTAATAAACTGAGGCTGTCCTGCGAGCTGAACTCAATTAAATATGTCAGGATACATTCAAAACATGCTCTCAGAACTCTGCCACTCAAAGTCCAGGCTGGAACATCTAATCTTCAAGTATCAGACAGTTGTAAACAGGCAATAAATTACCATCTGAGCATCACACTATTAAGCATGTCTTGGAAAAGGCAGTAGTCATCTCAGTACCTACATAACTGTTGAAAACACTGAGGACTGTTCCAAAGGTGAGGAAAAATTCAATCAAAAGGAAGCGTAGATCAGGGAGGGCAGAGTATTTCTTTTATTTATGGGTTGCATTATTCCTCATTATGAATTCTGGTTGAATGTTTTATCAAGCGGTGATTTTGGCATCACACCAAGTTTTCTGTTAAAAGGACAACAATCCCACTGGCTGGGTTAAATCTGTTCCTGACTAGATGGGGTTTTCGAATCCATATGCACCTATTTCAGCATCAGAGAACCTGTCCCAACATTTTCTTTTGAAGCTTTTTATTACTAACTAAACATTCAGAACAAAAGCAGTAAGAGCATGCATGAGAGACACAAAATATTTCTCATCTCTGCTCTGATGAAAATGATTTATACATTGGTAAAAACTTCAATAAGAGACTATCTGGTGGCTTAATGCTTATTTGGTGTATTGGAGGAGTGGAGATTCTTGAACCTGGAAGTCTCAGACACTATACGAGGACCTCCTATGGCCATGGCTTTCCCAAGATGTGTCCTCTTTCATGGTAACTTTGAAAGTTCCCAGGTTCAACTCAATATAGAATACAAAATCTTTTGCAGGACAGAAAACATTTTCCCCAGCAGCTCTACTTTTTAAGCATTAAAACAAAGATCAAGAAACTTTCTTTACCAACAAAGTCCAACACATTTGATGCTAGAAATCCTAGATATCAAGTTATTCTTCATTTTGAAATGCTCTCCTTAAATCATATTCTTCTACAGCCTAAACTGAAGGGAGCAGCCCAGAAGGGCAGTAGGTGTGCTCTTTGTCTCCTTAATCTGTAAAAGCATATCCTGCTATTTTATATTCAGGAACAAATAAATGGTTTAAAACCAATGCTTAGTATTTTTTTTTTTAATTGCACACCACCAGCACATATTTCTGAGAACAGAAACTATTTATAGGAAAAAAATAATTGGACATAAAGCTGTTCAAAGCTCATAACAGATCACTGGACATCAGTGAGATATTCATTAATATTTGTTTCAGTTTGAATGGGAATGCAATCTGTTTGAAGTACAGGAAGGAAAGCAGTAAGAGCAAGATACACGTGTTTTATTAGCAGTTGTTTTTCAAATGCATTCTCTAATGTCACATAATGAAGCCAGTGATCCAAGAAAGCTAAGAAAATCATAGGGTAAAAGGACTGAAAGGATGATATTTATTAAGACTCTTTTCAAGTTTTCCTAACAAAAATACCATCACTAATCAGTGATTCGTAACAAATACTCTTCACTTTTCATCCTCAAAGCATCAGCAAGAATAAGGTATTTTTAGAGGTGGTGAGATTGAGGTGTAGAACAGGGAGCTCACAATTGACAAATATTAAAACAGGAAAAAAAACCCTCAGGATTTTTTTGCTTTTACACCTGTGCTTTATCCATCTGTTTATAGTTGGGTCTTCACTAAACACCAATCAGGCAGCATGCCTAGAGCTTAAATACATCATCAAGTGACAGAGATATATTTGCCTTACCTTGTTTGTTAGGTATAGCAAATATTTGCTTTCATATCCCAGGCCCTGCATTGATGTAAAATAATTTATAAATAAGAGTATAAAACCCACAAAATAGTATAATTTGGCTCATGCAAAGTTAATTTGATGTGCTACTGAAAAAGAGAATAACTCTACATGGCTGTGACACACACCAAAAATATGAATACAAATTAAGTGTTCAGTTCAGCCTTCTCCTGAATACACAGCCACAAAACTTGGTAACCATCAGTTTGGGTAAGGCTTCATTAAGACCTTCTCCATCTTTCTGGTAAAGATTTTAGGCCTCTGCCACGGGCTGCGTGGCTACATTAGCAGCTTTAATTAAGATAAGATGTTTAATTTTGTCAATACCATGCACTTACGTTCTTTGGTTTCCCCTATTTCTCTGACAAATTTCCCAGACATTTTTCTCTAAAGAGGATTCACTTCAAGGAACGAGATTTTTGCAGCTAAACTGCCTTAGCCTCACAGGTCCTTAGATCCAATTTTGCTGAGATCTAGTTGCTTTTTGCATGCTAGATTCATAACTCAGTTCTCAAGGACATGCACTTGACAAAACAGACACACAAATTCTCCAGGGGTTCTCCCATCCAATAAATTTTTACCTCACCAGACACAGTAAACATTCAGATGTTCAACCTTACTTTAAACACTCGTAGGTTTTAGTTAAAGTCTAAGAAAGATTGAACCACCTACCTAAGGCTTCTTTTCAAAACCATGAAGTTTCTTTATATTCTTTCTTTATACCTACTCCCAGTGTTAAATGAAACCTACTCTTATTATTACTTTAGTCTAAATTCCTGACTCCTTCCAAGCCTCTCTACCCATCTATTTTTTCACTGAGTTACTTAGCTCCATAACAGGATGTTTATCCTCACCCAAGTCAGACTTTAAAGCACTGCTCCTTGACTGGAAGCCGCCCAGTTTCAGCAGCCTCAGCTCTCTCCTTCTGGGAGATAAAAGGCTCAATTCTTTCAGCCTGTGTTTGAGTTTTGGAGTTTGGCATTCAATATGTACTAATTGCCTATTCTTGAAAAGAACTCCTGTTGCACATAGATAAATTTACTGTATTTTAAACACACAACGAATTTTAAAATGCATATAATGATTAGGAATATTTCTTCATTTCTGTCACAAAGCTGTTTAATTTTTTTTTTTCCATTTAATCTATCATGACTGCAACTATAAATCCACTGATGGAAAATCAGCATTTTTATTTGATTAAGCATTTTTAAGCAGCACTGAGTTTGGGGAACACTGGCTTGAAGCACAACATGAAAAATAAAATGACACAGTGAAAGGTAAATGTCACCAATCTTGTGATTT
This sequence comes from Merops nubicus, assembly GCF_000691845.1. Lineage (NCBI taxonomy): Eukaryota > Metazoa > Chordata > Aves > Coraciiformes > Meropidae > Merops > Merops nubicus. The sequence goes on from NW_008609042.1 coordinate 10,004, forward strand.
AAAATACAATTAGAAAATACTTCAATCTTATAATAAATTCTGTGTATGAATTTCTCCTTTAAACCGTACCATGGATGCAAATTTGCATGCTACATAAAGAATGTGCCCTAGAGAGGCCAGGGCATGGTCAGTGACTGACCTCTGACAAGCACACTGCAAAACATCCCTGGTGCTACAGAACTGCAGCCTGACCTTTGCTTTATATATCTTATCTGGGAGAATGGTGTTAGAAACAGAAAATAAGGGTCAAAAAAAATCACCTAAACCAGAACTGGAACAACCTTCTAATCCATGTCTAGACCCAGCAGCAACACAGGAAGGGTTCTTCACAGGGAATTTTCTTGGTTTCTTTAAGTCTACTTTTCTCTATAAAGGGATAAAATAATAGTGTTATGCACAGATGTCTAGAGTTTCATGAGACTTCCTAGTTAGGAAAATAATTTGTAGTCACAGACAAGATAAAAATCTGTAAGAAACCAAAACAGTTAATAACAGCCACCTCCCAGATAAAACTTCAGCATCTTACCTTTTCCCCCTGGTTTTATAGCATAATTCCTGTCAAGGCAGCTTCCAAGAACACCTAATCCTACAGAGAATCTGAGATTTGAAGTACACTTTGCTTGACAATTAGATTAGGGAAATGGAGGAAGCAGAAAATAGGGGCCATCAATATCCCTTGAAGCTTGAGGGTTAGCTCTGACATTCACAGCGTGAGCCTGTTTAGCACTTCAATAGATTGGACTTGATGGTACTGGGTTTAAAATGATACTATTTACTTTCACAGACAAGTAAACAAAATATGGAAACTATCAGGCTGAGTTCAGTGATGTATACATAATGCCATTAGAACTTGACTGTGTGCCAGTGCTACCCAGGCTAAAGGGGTTGCTGAACACCATAAGCACTCATTTACCTTTCCTTCTCTTCCATAATTCACAGTGGCTGGCACAATCCCGCTTGCAGCTTCCTGGAAAACATCTATTATCTGATGGTTCCAGGTTCCACGAGTCAGGGAAAGCATTTTATTGTTATCAGAAGTGCTTGAGCAGCTCTCAGTTTATTCGTTTTGGCTGCAAACAAGCAGTGACTGAGAAGCGTTATGAATGCTTTCTTTTCTCCCCAGTCTTTCCTAGGCCAAATAGAAATATCTTTCCCCAGACGTTTGGCACTGGCAGGGACAGTCATTACTCTTCGTACTGAAATACGGTGTCACCTCCAAAACCCATCAGAGCTCTCCTTAGCAAAGGAAGTCTCTGCAATCTGCATCGTGAGGTCTTCCTGCCATTTGTAGAAATCTCTGCTCCATTGCACTGGCAAAAGCTTCTTATCAACACCTGTGGATTTGCAAATCTGGAGCTCTATTTCTCTGTGGTGTCACAACAGCAAAATAAAATACCAGCAGGACACCAGATGTGGAAAAGCTAGGATTTGGCTTGTCAAGACAAGAAAGATCTGGGTCTCATCCAAGGGTAAGAGAAATGTGAAGCTTCTACAATTTTTTAAATTCTGTTTTACATGAGGTGGTCCATTCATAGCTCTTATTTTGTCTTTCCGTAAACAACAGTATGTTACCTAAGCCCATATGGAGTTCACTGAAAGATGAGAAACCAGTGAAGATTCCTGTCACAGTGATGCAGAAGATATTTTTCTCACCTCACAAACACCTTCCCTTCATTTTCCTTTGGCTGTTTGGATTGACACACATTTGGGAACATATAAACTGTCTATGTGACTGTGTCTAGGAAGACATTGAGTCAAGATGTCATTTACATAGGACCATAGTTGCTTTCTAGATGCTTGGAAGACTGAAAATTTTACCATACATACATATATATACATGCACATTTTATAACTACATGTAATTGCTTACATGACAGTAAGACAGAACCTAGAGCTTCATAAACATATGATAACTACTGTAGTAGCTTTCCCATCTCCCATATTCTCTTCCAGCAGATAGAAGATAGCTAAATTACCTTCCTCATCCATGGCAAACTGTTAATGCGAGCTCTCAAGCCCACCACATGCTGAGGAGAAATTACAGTCCAGGTGCCCCTGGTTCTTACTAGCTGTCACATTTTTTTATTCCAAGCGGTCTATAAGACTTCATTATCTTATTTTACAGTGGTACTTTACTGGTAACAGGTAAAATCCAAGTAAAGAAAGCACACAGAATGAAATTGTACACCCCGGGAGGTGGCTGGCTGGCCAGTCCGAGAGCAGGATTCTCCACAGCACACAGTCTGGTTCCAGCTGCAGCCAACTCATCCTAAAGACTGTAAATCAAACCAAACCTGTGCCCTGCAGATCATCCACAGATTGCATGATTTTTTATTAATGTGTGGGATCACATCTTCTCTTTTTTCCTAATACCTATGTATGATCTTCATCTGCAGCATCCCAATATTGGTCTTCTTCCTGAAGCCTTTTTCACTTGCTTCCTTCTTTCCCTTGACTGATCTTATTTCCTTCTGCAAATAAGGTTCTCCATGTCCTCACATGCTTTTGTCCCATCTCACCCAATTTGCTCTTTCTGCATTTCAACTTCTATCTGCTTGTCTGATCTCAGATTATTTTTACTGCACATCCAGAACCTGGCATTTCATATTGTCTTTTCCACATCTGTCCATACTCATTGTAAGCACTAAATTGTACCTTCTTTTCTATAATACATGATAACAGAGAGGAATTGAAGCTTTCCAAAGTGATGTTTCCAAACTGAAGAAGCAATTGCCTAGAGGCACTAAAAACCATACATTTAAACTCGATCATACAGAAGACTCTGTAATTGTGAAGTTCACATCTTTATTATAATCTCTTTTCCCCTGAAACATCTCTGCAAAGAAATAACATGATAAAGTCCCCATCATTAAGCCCCAGTATGTGTGAATACAGAGGTAAGCCAAAACAGAAATAGATAGCTTATTGGGCATTTGGCAAGATACTATTTGGCATTTAATGTATTAAGTACATCTCTGAACAAGAAATAACATCTAAGAAATAACATGATAAAGTCCCCATCATTAAGCCCCAGTATGTGTGAATACAGAGGTAAGCCAAAACAGAAATAGATAGCTTATTGGGCATTTGGTAAGATACTATTTGGCATTTAATGTATTAAGTGGTAATCTGCATTGTATTTATTCAGTTGAGCATTTAAGATGCATTTAAATGTGTGAATGGTAAATAGAAAGGGGTTATACAAACTGCAGTCAAACTGTATGCTGTTCTAGGCCTAAGCATTATTAAAATAATTTCTAATACACAAAGCATTGTTAGTGGGGGGTGGAGGTGGGTTTGAAGGATGCTAACAGTAATATCTCTAGCTTTTTATTTATCATCGCAACTTTTTTATCTCCCAGTGGAAAACTGGACCTCTGAGGCAGCTCTCTCATGAATTCTCATCTATACAGGGTACAACAATTTATACATGAGCTTGCTTTTCCCATTCACCTTTTACAAACCCTCAGATGCAGCCTCAAAATTTCTGCAAATTGCGGGTTAAAAGCCAGTGCAACATGCACAAAACTCACAGAACAGGCAGTGACTCAGAATAAACTCTTGTGATGGTACCACATTTATAGTTTTGGAGTAAATTTTGGTGTTTCATACTGTCATATATCTGTGGTCCAGCTCCAGTAACTGGATTTCAGATTTGTCCCTCCCTCCATGATTTTGTGTATATTAATTGTCAGATATTTACAGGTCATTGGTCATGTGTTTAGATCATGATGTTCATGGGACAGATGTTGAACATCTGCAGAGGTGTACTACCTTTTGTATGTGCAAGCAAGTAAGTTTGTATGTCTGTTTGGGATTCCAATCCTTCCCTGTAGGATACCCAAACTTATTAATCAACCTGTAAGAAAATGTTTTCCATTTAATATATTAGAGGATAATCCACGCTTGCTTTATTTCTTTCGTTGTGCTACTGGGAACACTAAAAACCAGGAATGTTTATTCTGCAATGTTCTCAACCAGTTGCAGAAGCTGATAGCAGAATTTTCTGGAGATTTTGACTGCAGCTGTTTTTACAATTAGATGTTTTTTGGTAGCTTATTATGCATTACAGTCAGTACTTCAGCCCCTTTATCCATATGTTTACTTGAATGCAAATGTCTAAACTTGTTTGTGTGCAATTTTTTAACCAGCTGATGTTGGAGCCTTGCACTTCATGCCTTACACTCTCCTACAACCTGTTACAACTGAACTTGAATACCTCAATGTGTATTCACTCCATGCTTGAAGTGACTTTAACACTGCTTCATCCTTTTACTATGAAATGAAGAAAAGACCATATTTAAGAGCAGTACATTGTGAGAGATGACTGCAGCTTGCCTGTGAGTGCCTGCAGTGAGTACACAGTCATTTTGTTGCTGCTGTTTTTAACATTATTCCAGCTATTGTAGAATGTCAGTAAAACTTTAAATTATCAGCATTTCACATGCAGTATCACCTGCTGCCTTCATCTGCTCAGGCTGATGCTTTCAAGAGGATATAGCTAGCTGGTCTTTGGACAATAAAAAGCCCCAAAACATTTTGTAAGGATGATCTCACAGAAAGCAAAAGCACCATCTGACATAGCACAGAACGTGCCGTGGGGCACAGAAGGCACCAGGGGCCCCATCTGGTGTAACTTGTACTGTCAGCAAGCACAGAGCACTCACTTGTGGATACGTTACTGCTTACGCCTTGTAACTGGTCAATGATGCTAATTACAACTAGATGTTCATTGCAGAACTTTATAGCTTGTATGTGCAGATGAACATAGACTTGATTAACTATAGCATAAATGGAAATATTTCTGGAGCTAATGTTTCTGAAAACTCTTAACAGAATTTAGGCAAGTAACACCTCCCGTTACAGACTGGCAGCAGGGCATCAGATCATACAGCCCTATCTCCAAAGAGTACATTCCATGCAATATGTGAATATCCTTACCTAGTCGTGTGGTTTGTGTGTGGATATTCACAGCAATAAATCTCCTGTCAAAAACCTTTTGCATTGTATCTCTCAGCACCTGTACTCCCACTAAACCAGTATTACCCTGTACGTGTTTACTTTTTTCCTTTTTATAGAAGGGTCAAAAGCCAGCCCACATGCTATCGTGCTGGTAGGCAACTGCTGCCAGCTTGGCCTTCCTGTGAGCAGTGTCACACTGAGGTGATGACAAGCAGGAGTTCACACTCCCCACACCCTGGCACCTGTGCCTCTCTACCTTCCAATGTCACTTAAAAGAGTGGTAAGACCACAGAAATAATTTGCTGAAGTTCTGTGCAGCAGAAAGCTATCTTTAAAAGTAATGAACAATAGATAACAGAATACAGAACACATCTTGCACCAAAAACAGCACCAAAAAGTAAGTCATGACAAGCAATATGGAGATCCTCTGCAGAATCCCTCCAGGACCTTCTTTTCAATGATTAGTGAACCGTCTGCCCAGCTACAAGACAGGGAGCACCTGACTCAGCAAGAGGACTTCAGGAAAGGCTCTAAAGGGTGGCAGATCTCAAAGCAAACATGAAGGTCCCAGTCCCATTAGCCTTTTCTTGATAGCAGCAGATCTAGCTTGAGTTGGTCTTACCCTCACACTGAGTCCACTGCACCTTCTCTGGCAGATACTGACCCACTCTGTTTTGCTAAATCACTTCCAGCTGTGACCATGCCTGAGCACTGTTTAAAAATAGTTTTTAGTTTACCTTGGATTCTTTTACAGGTCTGGTTTTAAGCATGGCAACACAAACTGCTCTCTGTTGACTTCCCTCAGCTGAGGGAGTGACAGCTGGAAGGGTGCAAAAAGAACAAGAGCAGAAAAATGTAACGAGAAGAGGGAGATCAGAATGACTAAATCACAGTTACCAATGTAACACCTAACCCAGGATCTAGCCACAGGTCAGTTACATCACAGAGCTAAGGAAAAACTCCAGAAAAATAGCCAGTATTATACTGAACTGTTTACCACTGGGAACAAACAATCAAACTTTCCTATGTCCCTCAGCTTCCCAGGAAAATGGAGTCAAAGTGAGACAATACAAAGTGCAGCCACTGAATAACCACAAATTTGGATGAAGGAGGTCCTGGTGTGGGGGGAAGAGATGGAAGAACATTGCAAGAAGTGTGTTTTCTTAGCCTGGATTAAAAGAACATGTGTTAGTTGCCCTGAATTACCTATAAAGTCACAAGAGGAGGGAAATAAACTCACCTTCATGTCAGCTCGCAGCATTATTAATGGCAATAACCTTTAGCTGTAAGAGGCAAGGAACATACAGATTCAAGGAATCTCTTCTCTGAATACTATGAAAGTGTTAGACAAAACCTCCTTGAGGAACATTGCAGGCTAGTTTGTTCTGCCTTCAAACAAGGGGATAAAATAGGTGACCTCTAACTCATCTCTACTCCTTTTCCTTATGAAGAGGCCAAGGTAGAGCAAGCGTGGATTTATGTAACTTATCTCCACACTATGAGATAAGTAAGAACAAAACCAACCCAAAACAGCAACTTGCAGCAGAAATGTCACGAGCACAAATTCAAGCATTCAGATGTTAGCAAGTATTACAATTCCTGTGTTGTCTGAAGCTATCCCATGATATGACCAAAACTCTTTGATTACATTCCTGCTGATTATTATTTCCAGGCACCCTGCCTTATGCCCTGAAGAGTGGCTGCTGCTTTCTTACATTACATGATGCCTCATGCCCTTTAACAGAAATGCATTTTGTCCAAATCCTGCTCTGAATACAAAGCTGCTCATTTCTGAACAGGCACTCTACCACTGCTCACACCACTGTCTCCTACTGCTGCCTGTAGATTAATGAGTTCTTCACAAAAATCCTCCCAAGCTTAAATGAAGTAAGCTCTCATAGAACTTAAACCCAGAATTTCAAACCTACTACTCAACTTAAAATATGTTAAGCTTGATATTGTATAGGGTGATTTTGCCTTTGACACTGAAACTTTATAGCTTCAAACCCTTATTCCAAATCACAGACAGTTGAGTACAGTCAAAACTTCTGCATAGCAAGGGCACTCGGCTGTTAACTGACCTGGGTATGGCCTGGCTAGAGAACAAGTCTTACAAGGAGCAGCTGAGGGAACTTGGGTTGCTTAGCCTGGAGAAAAGGAGGCCCAGGGGAGGCCTCACTCTCTACAACTACCTGAATGGAGGTAGATGAGGTCCAGGTTGGTCAGTTCTCCCAGGTAGCAAGCAATCAGACAAGAGGAAACAGCCTCAAGTTGCACCAGGGGAGGTTTAGGTTGGATATTAGGAAAAAGTTCTTCACAGAAAGGGTTGTAAAGCCCTGGATCAGGCTTCCCAAGGGAGCAGTTGGGTTCATCATCTCTGGAGGTATTTAAAAGCCATACAGATGTGGTGCTCAGGGACACGGTTTAGTGGTGACCTAGAAGTGCTGGTTTATGATCTTGAAGGTCTCTTCCAACCAGAACGATTCTATGATTCTATGACACAGGTGTGTTGACTATTCAAATAATATAAAATACAAAAGCAGTAGTGTCTTATAGAATATTTGTAGAAAATAATGAACTTGTAGAAAAAATGTACAAAATATTTCACCAGGAAGAGGAAAGAATCCTTTCCTAAAATCTTGGACAAAATCCTAAGCAGAGTTCAGTTTTCTCTCCCAGGAAAAAAATAATGTTTGCAGTTTGTTTCTGCATCATGCACACCACACACACAGATACTATATAAGCAGTCAAACTTAAACAATTCTGAACAGTCTCAGCTGTTAACTGAATTGGGTATGACCTGTAGGCATTCAAATCTTTCAAAATAAAGCTGCCAGTATATTGGATGTTTAAACATGTGTCTAAGTGCCAATATTGTGAATTCACTTCTGCAAATGTTAGAATATACATCAATTTTTGAAATGTGAGCTGCATATACTGAAGTATTATGATATGCTAAAATACTACTACGTTCAGAAAACTGTCTCCATGACAAATAACAAAACAGTAATTTAACAGGCAGCCTAACACATAAAAAAACCCCAAACAAACAAACAAAAAGATCCTTGAACTTTCAGAAGATGTAACACTTTCACATCAGTAAACCATGTAAAACACTCAGGAAAACAAACAACAGCTTTGCTTGTTGTACTCCACCAATTTCTGTTCCAATTTAAATATTTTGGTTAGAGGTCTGATTTTCTGTTGAAGTCAGTATAATCCCTGTTGGAAAAGCAGTTTGCTCATTCTCCTCTCCTTATGCTCAGAGAAATGAGCCGTGCCAGCAGAAAGCACCATATATTAATGTCACGCTGGCTGAGCTCAGCCAAGAGGTGGTGCTGTACAATTTTTGTGTATCAAGAAGTCTAAAAGCAAAAGTACACACTTGTAAAACTTAAAAAACCATAAGATTGTAAATAGTTACTTTTCAGTGGGTAAAAAAGGCAGTGAGTTTCAAATACCCTACTACTCATACAACATCCATATTTAAAATCTGTTAAATACAAATCTCTGAATATTTTGGTTGGGGTTTTGTAGATTTGCTGTGAAAATCCAATGAATAAAAACAATCCAAATCGAACTGAAGCAGAGTCAATGAGACCACTTTTTTCTTTGTGACCTTCTTCTAGGCATGTCTATGTTAAAAGTTTGCATCTTTAGTGAGCTAATTGCCCAAGGTGAACGTGTTTTCAAGTGCCAGTCTGGACACTGTCCAAACTCATGCATTTTGTAGCTTAGAAACACTAAGCTTGAAAAATTTTATGTCGTGTGTGTGTGTGTGTTATCTCTCAAAATAAATAAAGTAGCTCAAGGTACCTGCTAATGGCCAAACTTCAAGCCAAAAAAAAAAGTTTCTAGCAGTAGAGCATATTAATTTTGAAAACTAAAGAAGGCAAATGCTCCCCCAGTTTTACTTAATTTGCTGTATTTTTCAACATGGTAAAGCAGTGATTGATTTTCCTTCCAACACAAGGTTAATGTAGTTGTGTATTGTAATAGGTGAAGGCCCTTTAAACAACTTATTTATCAACTATGCAATCAAACAGGAGAAAGAGAAATTTTGTCAGCGACTCAAGAGGACTTGACTTTAAATAAAAGCTGCTCATCACCCACAATGTCCACCACCTTCTACCAGGCTAAATATTGTCTACAACAATTAGCCTTCCCAACCATAATAGGAGAAAGCTGCTCATACTGCTTTATGGATGCAAAATTAAACAAGACTTTTAAATTTACAAACTAATCTCTTTTAACATCACAGCAGTTCTTAAAAGGCAAGGATGCTGCTCACTGACAGGAACTATTGCAGCTGTTCCACTGTATGCTTTTAATTTTGGTATCGAACCCCTTTCACATTATTTTTCAGTTTCATTTGCAGTAAACCTACCACCTCTAAAAAAAAAGAAAATAACCACAAACTCTAAACTTTAAATTTTGACCCTTTTTGCTTAAAATCTCACCAAAAAACCCCAAAATTATTACTTGGTAATGTTTCAGCCATACTTTTTAAATAGCAACACTGAATTGTTAGTACCTATCCACATTCATTCTTCCAGTATCTCATTCTTTGACTTTATGAGCTTATAGACACGTAGACATATACAGCCTCCTGTACTGAGGAAGGGTAACACAGGGTTAGAATATCCCTACCAGGCAGACATTGTCCTAAACGTGCCTAATGACAGAGAATATTACTTCTACATGGATCATATGTTAACATCTCCTCAGCCTTGGACGTTTTTCATCTATCAAAGTCTTTTCTAAATGAATTTTTTTTTTTCCCCCTGTCCTTTCTTTAACAAGGAGAATAATAAGCCACTTTTCTATTTAAACAGTATTTTATAGAAAACAGTCATGGATTTTCTCAAACTTCTTGGCTTTTTTACATCTTTTATTTCTCATTATTATCTTCAGATTTCCCCTGGCTTTTCTAGATCTGCTGCCAAAAGGGGCCACATTTCATTTGAGCTCCAGCAAAGCATGTTCATGCTGCTGAGCATAACAATGAGGGCACTGACACACAGGAAACCTCAGGAAACCAAAATGAACAACATGAAAAACTAACTATCCATGTAAGCAGGCTCAAGAGAACAGCAGCTCCTATCAGGATGGTACTATAACACTGCTGATGAATTAACTCAACGGGTTTCATCATTCTTGCAAGTTTGGTGGTTCTGATTAATTCAGAAGAGTCCTGAAAATATTTTTACCCTTCAAACATTGCACATATACAGCGATATGATTTATTGTCATATTTTATTATTTTAAGCTGGTGATTTATTGTCAGTGAGGAAGGAAATAAATGGCATGAAAATAGCTTATTAGGAACCTGTGGTTTACACAATTTTGTATGGCTACAATACAGAGACTGGTGTAAGAATAACACAAGAAATGTGTGGTCTTCACTAGAGAAAAGATTTGGGGAACTTTATAAGATAATATAGCATCTGTGTTAAACATTAACTTTTAAAAGCAATTTAATTTCATACATTTAATAGAAAAAAAACTTCAAAGTCTCTCTCTCTCTCTCTCTCTCTCTCTGTCCTCCCAGCCCTCACCACTCTCTAAGTCCACTATGATCCAAGAACAACTTAAAAAAAAGACAGGTCTTTTTCTTCAAAAAAAAAATAAAAATAACCCAGTTATTTTTAAAGATATTTTTTCTGTGCTTCCACTCATGCAGTGCTCTAATTAATTTCAGAACCTGTCCTCAATATAAATGACCTTTAGGAAGCTGGTTAGATAATAAGACAATCAGATAATAATAATAAAAAAAAGATGACTTGAGATGGACATGAACATCATGTACATGCATTATAGAGTCTTAAACTCCTATTTATATTCTTGTTCAGTAGCAAAGAGTCCTCAATTCTCTCTAGCTTAATTGCTTTCAGCTTGAAGAAAATCATTGATAGGGTGATTTAAATCATAGAGCTTTTGTGTAGATATATCAGTTATTAAAAAAACAAACCAAAACAAAATAGCAAAGCAACCCAGCCAAAAAACTTCAGGACTTTCATGCTAGGCAGAATAACATGCATTTCCCATCTTCTTCACAAACAGCAAATTCTAATTCACAGATTCACAGTAATTTCAGCAGAAGATGAATGTTTTGATCAGAAGCTTAATTAGCTAAGGACTGAAGGACAGGGATCCGAGGACAGAGGAACTACACTAATTACAGAGAGAGTTCAAAACAAAGTGAGAGGACATGTCTCACATTAGTTGTGAACTGCCCCAGGCAATCAAACTCCATGATTTTATTAGTTGTTGCTCTTCAGCCTGGTTTGTTGAGGTGGTTTAAATGTTTATTACCAAAAGTACCAGGGGCACCCCATAAAAAAAGTAGATTTGGAGAATGAAGATGCTGTAGTCAGATGACAGTTGGGTTCTTCAGGGAGGATCAGAAGAACCTG